>NW_014542169.1:104249-109907 GCF_000741045.1 Vigna radiata var. radiata
ACATATGGTTCTCTGTGTTTCTGTTCTTTGTGATTATGTTGTGTTTCGTGCTTCGGTGTTTCTTGTGTTGTTATCATTAAAAATTGAATTGGACTCTGTGATTCTGCATTCTATGATTCCTTTTGGAATCAAATGACTCTGTAATGAGCATTTTTCATCGAGATGTCTTCTCGAGTCAGAAAAGAGTCTATTGTATAAAAATTCAATGTTTCTATTTTTTTTTGTTTCCAATATATGTGATTGTGTGTTGTTATTGAACTGTGTATGATAATTTTCAAGGAAAACATCCAAAATTTTACATCTGTTTGGATGTAATAGGACCCTGGATTGAGCCTAATTTTTCAAGAGGTCTTCTTGAGAGATGTTATACTTCATACTTATCAAACTAAGTTCAATTTCAATCTTGTATTTCCTGTTCTTGTGAAACTGTGCACTGATTGATTAATTGAGTGAGAATTACCACTTTAAGTTCTGAAATATGAACTAAAAAAAACCCATAGAGGGCTTAACTTTCTAGGAATGTCTTTCTGAAGAGTGATTGAGACTCTTTCATTCAATCTAGTGTGCATTTTCCTCTGTTCTTTGCTTGTGCCTAATATCTTCAGTTTGTTTCTTTATTTTTAATATTTCTGTTGAATTGATGTTGAATTGTCTTAGATCTGATTGTGATTTTTACTTTACTTTCCATTTGGTTCTGTTATGTGATGATCTAGTCTTTGCATTTACATTTACATTTCTAGAATAGGCATACAATTAGGAGATTCATTTGTTCATTGTTTTCATATATTGAGCACTAGATTTCTTTAATTTGCATATCCAGATTCATTGGTTTCGGATTCATTTTAATTGCATAGATTTTGTTACTGTTTCTATCTTAGGTAGTTTAGATTTCTATATAGTTTTACTTTCCTTTTATTTCATATTATTTCTTATTCAAAAGTAGATTTTAGTTTTAATTTTTTTCCTTTTTAGTTAAATTTCTTTGTCCCCACCTGTTTAGTAAATAAATAAAATACAAGAACTAACCTTACATTCTTAAAACTTAATTTTGTCGAGTTTGCGGATTGATCCCTTGGTTGCCCTATACTACATTAGTGGGGACTAGGGTTTGTTGACTTTTTGTGCGACCAAAAACCCTTTCAACACTAAACCCTAGTCCACTTCTCCATTTCTTTTTAACATAAACCCATTCTCCTACTACATTCCCGTGCATGTTCCTTCCTATCTTTTTCTTTCTTTTATCCCTCACGATGCTCATTACTAAACCCTCCATACATATTTACTCACACCACCCAACCCGAGGCATTCACCGTTTTATTCACATACTCTCACACACGTCGAACCCACCTCTCTTATCTCTCGTCTGCATCATCAACACCTTATATTGCTTTTATTCTTATAATCTCTATTACATAACTTCAACGCCCTAGACCTAATACTACTCTTTTCTATCCTATTCCTTTTATTTTTATTTACTTAATAAGTCGTTCTAGTCAGCTTTGGTTTACCTGATGGAGAATCATGCTACCAACTTGCAGTATGAAGACAGTCCCAACCATTAATTCAAAGAAACACCTTCACTCGCAAGGTTCACTAGTGCACTTTGAACATTCACAAGGTACCATGCCTTTCATGCATGCCATCATCAACACAAAAGAGTAGGAGAAATATAAACGAACACACCATATACTCTTTACAATTTAAACATACCTCATCCCAAGCCCCTCATACACATGATAATATCAAGTTACTCCCCATACCTGGATTTCAAGAAGATCTGAATGCTCTAGAATTATAGGTAAAGTCCACAACGCTCGCTCCTTGGTGACAGCAACCGCGGCTCCTCGCCACTGGTTCTAACTTGCACACTGGTTTTCACTTGTACACTATTACTCTAGAATATAAGGGTTGCCTCTCTTCTTTTTTTTTTCGTTCACTTCGCTGCCATCTGCGCCCCCCCCCCCTCCTCTGTTTACCCTAATTATATCCTATAAGCCTTCCCTAACCACCCTCTAAAACTGTCCAAAGAGTGCTCCTAAAATATAGAAGATATTTCTCCTGATCACTAATCCCACGATTTCTCTCTCTTCATAAATGCAAATAAAATATATAGACACACCTCTGATGCAAATCTACCTGACTAAAAAAATTATTTTCTCTTACCTCAACAGCATTTAATAAGAAGCAAATAAAACATGCATGGCTCTTTTTCTTTTTTCTCACATTTATGTGAAACACTTCAACCAAGTATAAGATATTCTCAGTACCCCTTCCATGCACATACATATCAACCAATTCATCCATTTTCATCTATTGACACGTATTGAACAATTATATATAAACCTTCAAGCGCTTTCAGAAAAATATTAAACAAAAATAATAATATTAATTAATCTCTACCCACAACTTAACGCTTTCTTCATACACACCATAATCCATTATTTCATACTATAAAATATAATAATAAAATAAAAAGATACTTTTATTTTATACGGGTTTTACACTTGACCTTGTTCAGATGAATCCATAGAGTCATCTTCTGATGTTTCTTCACCATTTCCTTGTTGTAAAATACGATCAATTTTCACTTCAAGCTGATTAAGCTTATCAACAATTATCTGGAGCGGATTAACAGCAAAATGCACACAATTGTTGACACGAAGTAGATTAGTTTGTTGTTCATTTGACATTGAAGTCTTTCCATAACAATACATTAAATTTCTTCCCCATTGAAACACCAACCACTCAAAGTCCTTACAAGTCCAAGTGACATAAGAGTGTTACGATTTATAACTTTCGTGCAGTTACATGAATACTTCCTTTCGCCATAAGTGTTCACTCCTTGAAGCACAAGTATATTGCTTATAAGAATTGCATAAGGTAGATCAAGAAAGTTTCTTCGAGCTGCTCTAGTCATGTGATCTCTTAAAACATCCACCCAGTTGGTGGGAATGTCATTTTCGATAGCATGCAGGAGATAGATGTCCTCTGTTGTCATTCGGTCTTGCATCAATATTCCTGGTAGAATCACCCACACAAGTATATGTGCTACAATCATTTCTTCCATCTTGAGATCCTTATGCAGATAAAGACTTTCTCTAGTGCGACTCACAAGAAGTCTGAGCCACCCTCTGTAGAGATCCTTTTTCTTTAGCCAGCGATTTTCCTCAAAATTTGGTAAATGAGAGAATATTCCTTCAGCTATTAATCTAGTTACTTGAAGCCAAATATTATTTTTTATGTGAATGTCAATCCCCTTTACTCTAGAATGTATATCGCCATCTACTATCGCTAAGTGGTGGTAAAATAATTTTACAAGGTCAGGATACCACTCACCTTTCATTTGCACCAAGGTTGACAGACTTTGTGTTTCAATCCATCTAGGGAACTGAAAGTTTTCTCTTTCAAACAATCCCAAGTCTAAGTATTTTGGTGAGACCACAATTTTGGAGCAATCATCATTTATCCAACCTTGCTGAGGCCAGGCATTTGATTGAGAAGATGGCTTCCAACTCCCAGCAGTTTAGCGCCAGGAATGATGCCATTGTGGTGAGGGGCGTACATGATGTTGTTGCCCAGTCTTTATCTGCCATTGAAAGCAAGTTGGAAGACAAGATTGAATCTCTTACGAAGTTAGTGACACAGTTGGCAACCAGCCAGAAACCTACAGCTTCATCCACATCTGTTGCACGACTATGTGTTGTTTGTACTTCTAGTGGCCACTACACTGATGCTTGTCCTACCTTGCAGCACTCAGCTGCCTCTGATGCGCCTCAAGCTTATGCTACTAACATCTACAACAACAGGCAGCCACAACATTAGAATTATGACTTGTCCAGCAACAGGTACAACCCAGGGTGGAGGAATCACCCCAATCTTAGGTGGAACAATGAGCCACAGCAGCAGCAGCAGGCGCCACCTTTCTAGAATGCCGGAGCACCTAACAGATATGTGCCTCCACCTATGCAACAACACCAGAGGCAGCAACAACAGCAACAAGAGGCATCTGCCCAACTAGCTGCCCAACCTTCCACTTCTTCTGAGCCTTCATTGGAAGAGTTAGTGAGACAGATGACTATGCAAAACCTGCAGTTTCAGAAAGATAACATGCAATTTCAGCAGGAGACTAGAGCTTCCATACAGAGTCTCACTAACCAGATGGGTCAGATGGCTACTCAAATGAACCAGGCGCAGTCTCAGAATTCTGATAAGTTACCATCCCAGACTGTGCAAAATCCAAGGAATGTGAGTGGCATTACCCTCAGATCAGGGAAGCAGACTGTTGTGCCTCCAGAGCCCACTTCTACACCTACACCCGTGCCTACCACTTGTCCTAGAAAGGACGACCATGACGGTCCACGCAGGGCATTTAAGGTGGGTGGATCTTCTTCTCCAGCCGGTGGTTCTTCTTCAGGTGGATCTTCTCCTTCTTCCACCACCACCATGAAAAAGCAAAGAAGAAGCTTCAAACTCAAGCATTCAACCTTCAAAACGAAAATCTAAAGAGAGAAATGGTAGAGCTTCATTCCATCAAGCAAGAACAAGCATTGTTGCAAACAATAGAAGAAGAAAAATGTGATCTTGGTCCATTCAAGCTCAAAAACGAAAAGGGCACACCAAAGCTCCCAAGAGAGAGTTCATACATGCAAAGCCAAAATGAAAGTGTAGTATGAAGTGTGCTTAGAGTGTGTCTCGACAATCACCCTTGAAAATGTAGTCCCACACATAAAATGGTGGGGTCCACCTCCTAAAATGAAACCCTAGCCTAAAGCCAAGTGTCCACACATTGGGCTTCTACAAAATTTTCCACAAAAGGGCCCAAATGCACTTAATCTAATTAAGGTTTCTAAAAAAAACGAAATTACAACTTTATTAAAATGGAAATGACTAAATGTTGAGTCTTGAATGATCATGCCACCATCCTTAATGCTCCAAATGATGTTTCCCAAAATTTCCCTGCAACCAAAATACACTTAATCGGCTCAAAAAACCCAAATTAGCACAATTACGAATTTTCGACCAAATTAAGCAGAATTCGGAAAACGGGGAAATAACAGACAATTAAACACAATTCCCTGGTTTATTTAAGTGCAATAAACTAAATATAGTTCAAGAAATAACCACTCATCACCTACATAGCGTAGTCTATCTGAAAAAGTGTAAAAGTCTCTTGGTCTGCCTCTTTACATGGCAACAACACCTTTTATATAGGGTTACAGAAATTGAAACAAAGAAAGAAAAGAAAGAAAGAGAAAAGAGGAACCTTCTTCACTACGCTTCGTGCTCTCAGATTGGACAACTTTCCCTTTCCTCCTCGTGCTTCATAACTCTCAGCCCTCCAATCAACTTCCATCACGTGCTCGAGCTTCATCTTCCTTAAGCTTCTGATTAATGGCACGAGTGATAACGGTCCAAAAAACATTATTTTCATGCTTAAATTTGATAGTCAAACACACCCTTTATGGCTTAGAATGAGCTTTAAATCAAGTAAAACACTTGATTGAGTCTTGTGAGAGTCAAAAGTTGGTTTTAGAGATATTATGCTTGTTTTACATTGTTTTGCAGGGTTTTTAGATGAATTAAAGATGGAAGTGAAGTAAGGTGGACTTAGACCCATGAAAGAAGGAGAAAAATGATGAAAAGAAGGGTCAAGAGAGC
>NW_014542169.1:110374-112741 GCF_000741045.1 Vigna radiata var. radiata
CAAATTCTTATTTATTTCATATGCTTGTCATATACTTGTTTATCAATTGTTGGGTTCTCATCTTTGCTTAATGCTTTTATTGTTTAACTCATTGAGTAAACGTTGTTTGTCTTTATCGGTATGGGGACGTACGGTAATGTCATGAACTGGTGAGAAATTCCTTGATTATGCTAATACCACCTAGGGATAAGGGTAGGACGATCAATTGTATTTTGCTTTTGTTCACATTGCATTATTGGTTAATAGGGGAGGCTAGGGATAGCAAGCCGGTAATTAATAATAGGCTCTTTTCACCAAGGGATTAGGTTAAGGGTAGGCAAGAAAGTTTGCATGGCAATTGGATAAATAAGTGAAGTAAATAAGAAAAGTAAATATATGAGAGTGGATAAGATGAAATTGTAAACCCCAACAACACCATTCATCCATAGTTTCTCAAAACCAATTGAATCAATTGCATTTGCATGTTTATTTTTGTTCTTTGCATACAAACACCAACTAAATTCTTTTCTAAAGTCTTACGCAATTTTTTTACATGAAAAGTAAGGCCGAAAGAGTCCTTTGGGAAGAACGATATTGGGTTTACCAATTATATTACTTGAAAACGATCTGATACACTTGCCAGTGGCTTAACAACGAGCACTAGGAGCTTTCTTCCTCTCACGTTACTTCGTTCTCTGCCTGCACAAGCCCTAGCTCTATGGAGCATTTTCTCCACATGAAGTCATGAGGTAGAGACCCCAAAAGAAGGCAGCAACGCCTCTCCACTAAACTCACTGTTTCACTAAGTCAGCTGCAGCGTTTTAACTTGGGCTTTTGTGGATTCTACTTAAGTCTTCAGCCCAATGTTTTTCTTTGTTCAGTGGCTCAGATTAATGCATCAACCATTTTATCAGCGGCCCAGTTTCAGCGGCCCAAATCCATGCTACAGCAGCTTCAAACGAGATATGCACTTCAATCAGCATCAATGGCCCAAATGACAAGTGTTACAGCAGCTTGGCTTCTCCAACAACAATCAGGGCCCAATTAAATTGTACCTGCAACATCACTAATTGGGAGTCAACCATGCTGCCCAAAATTCAGTGCACCAGCGACCCGATAGCATTTTCAGCCCAATTGTTTTTTTCAATAAATCCCAATGGTGGAAGCAACGCTCCAAGGCCTTTTCTTCCAGCGGCAACCCAATTCATTACAGTGTAGGACAGTTCAAGCACATCACCAACATTCTATTTTCAATGCATCAGCAACCTATTTTAGAACCAAGGCCCAACCTACAATAAAAAAAAAGAAATAAAAAATCAAAATTAAAGGAAGAAAAGAAAAATCAAATGAAAGAAAAGCATTTCTTACAAAAAGATTTTCTAAAAAATATATTTTCTAATTATTTCAAAATTCTACAAAATACATCTAAAAACCTATTTTTAACTAAAATTTTACAATTCTAAAGAATTAAAGGAAAAACCTAAAACTATCCTAATTCTAAACAATTAAGAACAAAAATACACTAACAAAAGCTTCTAAACACACAAAAACATTGCAAAATTAGGGAGTTATCAAATCTACCTCGTCATCAGAGTTGTCTAATATGTTTTCCGCATTTCCTGCCATGAAGCATACTTTTGCATCTTCATCAGATGTGTCCAGGTCCTCCCATGAGCTCATTGTTGACAAATTGGCAAGTGTACCAAATCGTACAAGTAATATAAATGGTAAGACCAAGTATCGTTTTCAAAAGAGACTCGAATGGCTTTCTCGTTCGCGTGAATTAAAATAATAAGACTTGAAAATAAAAATTAATAAATTGGATTTGAGAACAAAAATACTAACATGCAAAATAAAGTTGATTCAATTGACAAAAGAAAACAATGGATGAATGNATGTTGTTGGGGGTTTACAATTTCATCTAATCCGCTCTCTCTTACCTACTTCTCTTGAATATTAGTTTGATTAATTAATTGTTATGCGACTTTCTTAGCCTCCCATTAACCCGATCCCTCGGCGACAAGAGCCTAATATTAACTATTGGCTTGTTATCCCTAGCCTCCCCTAGCAATTAATACCGCATTATAAAATGAAGTTAGTGCAATTGATCATCCTACCCTTATCCCTAGGTGGTATTGCAAAATCAAGAAATTACTCACCAGTTCATGTCATTACTGTACGTCCCCATATCAATAAAGACAAACATCAGTTACCGAATGAGTTAAACGATAAAGGCCTTAAGCACAGATGATAACCCAACAATTATCAATCAAAACATATGGAGACCATATAAATAATCAAGAATTTCAATAAAAGAGAGTATTAAAAGATTACATTGTTTCCCCCAGCAACAATAGGGTTTAGTTCACCATAGACATGGTGAAACTA
>NW_014542169.1:114421-119841 GCF_000741045.1 Vigna radiata var. radiata
GAACATTGCATACATCAATAAAAACTCTGGAGCTCAAAATCTCACACACATGCTTTCTCACACAAAATTCATTCATACACTCTGCCTAGCATCATGACCACAATCATAAATTCATTACACATCTATTTCCTAGATATCAGCATGCATTACAACTCAATTCTCATCCATATCAAATAATCATCAAATAGATCCATCATGCACGTCAGTCAATCAAACATTTCCAGAATGAGTGTTAAAGCCAAGAGTACACACCAAAATTAAAATTCAACATATTCTAAGAATTTAAAATGCAAAAGTGTAAGAAGAAATCTAGGTTGCCTCCTAGTAGCGCTTGTTTAACGTAATGAGCCTGACCCAAACCTCATGGATCTACCAACATCATGACTGAGGCAAATTGCTCTACATCTCCTCCTACATAGTGTTTGAGTCTTTGGCCATTCACGATCCAGCTCCGTTGCTGATCATCCTCAATCGAAGATTCTAATTTCACTGCTCCATTGTGGAATACACGTTTCACCACAAAAGGTCCCGACCATTTTGACTTCAGCTTCCTGGGGAATAACTTTAGCCGCGAGTTGAATAAGAGAACAAAATCTCCAGGATGGAAATTTTTCTTCATCAACTTCTTGTCATGATAAAACTTCACCTTATCTTTGTAAGTCCTGGATGACTCGTATGCATGCAACCGCATTTCTTCGAGTTCTAGCAGTTGGTTGCCTCGTTTCCCTTGAGCCTTAGCAGGGTCAAAATTCAAAAATTTCAAAGCCCACCAAGCTTTGTGTTCCATTTCAACTGGCAAATGACACGCTTTTCCATAGACTAACTGAAAAGGAGATAACTCCATAGAAGTTTTCATGGTCGTTCTATACGCCCAGAGAGCATCGTCTAACTTCTGCGACCAATCTTTTCTTGAAAAGGTGACAGTCTTTTCTAAAATTCTTTTGATTTCCCTGTTAGAAACTTCAGCTTGGCCATTTGTCTGCGGATGATAAGGTGCAGCTACCTTATGTTTCACTCCATAATGCTTAAGTACCTTAGCTAGCTGAGCATTGCAAAAGTGAGATCCCCCATCACTAATGATCCTAGGAGTTCCAAAACACGAAAAGATTTGTCTTTTTAAGAATTTGATCACGGTGTTAGCATCAATCTTAGGACATGTTACAGCTTCAACCCACTTACTCACATAATCAACAGCTACCAAAATATATTCATTATTGAATGACGGAGGAAATGGTCCCATAAAATCAATACCCCAGCAATCAAAGACTTCAACTTCCAAAATTCCCTGTAGTGGCATCTCATGCCTCCTTGAGATGGTCCCTGTCCTCTGGCATTTGTCGCAGCTTCGAGCATGATTATGAGCATCTTTAAACAAAGTCGGCCAATAAAAGCATGCTTGTAAAATTTTTGCAGCAGTGCGTTCTCCATTATAATAACCCCCATAAGAAGAATTATGACAGTGCCATAAAATATCTTCTGCTTCTGCTTCAGTAACACATCTTCTCAACAGGTTATCCGTTCCTATCTTGAACAAATACGGATCATCCCAAATGAATTGCTTGGCATAATGTAAAAACTTCTTTTTCTGTTGCCAATTAAATCCTTCTGGAATAACACCTGTGGCTTTGAAATTGGCTAAGTCAGCAAACCAGGGTCTTTGCTGAATATACAAGATAGTTTCATCTAAGAATGATTCCCAGATTTCTTTCTCCTTACTCTTCACTTCCTCATTGACTAACCGGGACAAATGATCAGCAATTACATTTTCACTGCCCTTTTTGTCACGAATTTCAACATCAAATTCTTATAACAAGAGTACCCATCTAATCAATCTTGGCTTTGAATCAGGTTTCTTCAATAAATACTTTATAGCTGCGTGATCTGTATAAATGATCACCTTAGATCCAACAAGATATGATCTAAATTTCTCCAATGAGTACACTATAGCCAAGAATTCCTTTTTTGTGGTGGCATAATTCAGTTGAGCCTCATTCAGTACTTTGCTAGCATAATAAATAGCATGAAACACCTTTCCTCTTCTCTGTCCAGCACAACCCCTATAGCATAGTCGCTAGCATCACACATAAGCTCAAACTCTTTATTCCAATCAGGCGCCACAATCACAGGAGCAGAAATCAGTCTCTGCTTCAGACTGTCAAAAGCTTGCAAACAGTCTGAACTCATCACAAATGGTGTCTCTTTAGCAAGCAAATTGCTCAAAGGCTTTGCAACCTTCGAGAAATCCTTGATAAACCGTCGATAAATCCTGCATGACCAAGGAAACTTCGGACTCCCTTAACATTTGTCGGTGGTGGGAGTTTTTCAATTACCTCAACCTTTGCTTTATCAACTTCAATCCCCCTGGCTGAAATTTTGTAGCCCAACACGATACCTTCTGTCACCATGAAATGACATTTTTCCCAATTCAAGACAAAATTTGTTTGCACAGATCGGTTGAGAACTGCATCCAAATTAGGCAAGCATCTTTGAAAAGTATCTCCAAAAACTGAAAAATCATCCATAAAGACTTCAATGCTTTTTTCCATAAAATCAGCAAAGATTGCTTGCATAAACCTCTGAAAAGTCGCAGGGGCATTAATTAATCCAAATGGCATTTTTCGGTAGGCAAAAACCCCAAAGGGACATGTAAATGTTGTTTTCTCTTGATCTTCAGGGTCTACCATTATTTGGTTATATCCCGAATATCCATCAAGAAAGCAATAATATGCTTGCCCTACTAATCTTTCCAACATCTGATCCATGAAAGGTAAAGGAAAATGATCCTTCCGGGTGACTGTATTTAATCTCCTATAGTCAATGCACATTCGCCACCCCGTGACTGTCCTTGTTAGAATAAGCTCATTTTTTTCATTATGAATGACAGTCATTCCTCCTTTCTTAGGAACTACTTGAACTGGGCTTACCCATTTGCTATCAGAGATTGGATAAATAATTCCTGCTTCTAACAGCTTCAATACCTCCTTTCTCACAACTTCTTTCATGACAGGATTAAGTCTCCTTTGCGGTTGAGCAACAGGCTTATAATCATCTTCCATTAGAATTTTATGCATACAATAAGTCGGACTTATACCCTTGAGATCAGTAATTGACCAACCGATGGCTCCCTTGTTCTCTTTAAGAATTCCCACCAATTTTCTTTCTTCCTCTTGAGATAATGAGGCACTAATAATGACAGGTTTTCTTTCGTGATCTTCCAAGAACACATACTTCAGGTGTGATGGCAATTCCTTCAGTTCAATCTTACTGTCTGAAGCTTTTTCTGTACAATCCATCTATTCGAAGAGTGCTTTTTTCGGTGAAACTTCTTTTGCTACTTCCAGTTCCTGTATACATTTTTTATGAGATATATCCTCTTCCTCATTCAGATCCTCACATTTATCCGTCAAAGTTCTTTCTAGCATGGAGACATTACGAATCCTATTCTCTTGTCCCATACAGATTTCCTCCACCAGGTCCGTCTGAAAGCATGAGTTGTCGTCTTTGGGATGTGACATAGCTTGGAATACATCAAAGTTCACCTCTTCATCTTGCACCTGGACCTTAAGCTTCCCTTTTTCCACATCAATGACAATTCTGGCGGTTTTCATGAAAGGTCGCCCCAGAATTAGAGGTACATCCCCATTTTCTTCCATCTCCATAACAACAAAATCCACTGGAAACAGGAATTTATCAACCTTGACAATCACATCTTCAGCAATTCCAAAAGGGTATTTGAGGGATCTGTCAGCTAATTAGAGAACCATTCTTCTTTGTTTGAGCTCTACCCCTTTTAACTTTTTAAACATAGTTAGAGGCATCAAATTTATACTGGCTCCAAGATCAATCAAAGCTTTCCCAACCTCTAGCTCTCCAATAGCATAAGGAATAGTGAAGCTTCCTGGATCGGGTGATTTAGGAGGTAATGACCGTTGAATGATAGCACTACAATTCCCTTCGACCTCAATTGTTTCTTTCTCAGCATATTTTCTCTTTTTCGTAATAATTTCTTTCAAAAACTTTGAATAAGATGGTATTTGCTGGATGGCTTCGGAGAAAGGAATGGTTATTTCCAATTTCTTGAAAATTTCCATGAAACGATCAAACTGTCTTTGTTTGTCTTTTCTAGAATACATTTTTGGGTAAGGTAGAGGTTTTTCATACTCCTTCTCTTTGAACTTCTCAGCTTCTTCTTTCTTCTTCTCGCTCCACAGATTCTTTTCTTCCTCTTCTTCCTTTTGATTCTTTTCCTATTCTATACTTCCTTTATCCTCAATCTCTCTTTCTTTTACAATTCTTCCACTTCTAGTAACAATTTCACAAGCTTCTTCCCCCTACCCTTCTTCACGCAATCATTAATACAAGCACTTTTCTTCATAATTCTCTGGAAGGTTTCTTCAGATTCCGTACTTCTCTGAATAGGGTTGAAATGGAGCATTTGTGGGGCCTGCGAAGTTTCTATACATGTTCGTGATAACTCAGCAAGTCTTTTTGTCACTTCCTCCAACTGCTCTGTAATCACGTTGTTTTGAATCATTGAAAGCTCCTGAATAGCATCACCATGCGTCTCATGTGCTTCTTCGTTGTCAGCCATAAGTTCTATCAAATTATAGGCTTCATCTTCAGTCTTCCTATTAATACTTCCTCCAACTGAAGCATCTAACACCATTATTTACTGACTGCACAGGCCTCCCAGGAAAGCAAGCAAATATGAAGTCTTATCAAACCCATGAACTGGGGTCTTTCCTAACAAGCCCTTAAACATATTCCATGCCCTTCCAAAAGTTTCTTCTCTTCCCTGTTTGAATGAAGAAATCTCCAGCCTCCCTTGACTGATCCTTGCAAGCAGGAAGTATTTAGAAATAAATTGATTTGCCACAGCTTCCCAAGTCTTGAAGGTTCCTTCAGGGAACGAATGTAACCAATCCTTTGCGTTTCCTCCAAGAGAAAAAGGAAACAGACTGAGTTTAATGCTGTCATCCGACAATCCAATTATCTTCACTGTGTTGCAAATTTCACATAAGATTGTCAAATGCTTGTAAGGATTTTCATTTGACAACCCATGGAATTGGTTATTCTGGACTAACTGGATGAGCGCCAGACTCATCACCATGCTGGTTGTATTGTTTGTTGGAACTGCAATGCTGTTAAAGTTCAAGGGGCCAACTGGATTAGTTGCGTCCCCCAAAGTGCGTCTAGGAGGAGGTTGGTTGGCCATCTCCTCAAGATCTGGTGCAAAAGTCTCAAGTGAAGAATGCGAAGTAGCTTCTGGAGAAAGAGATCTCTCACGTGAAGGACGTCTCTTTCTCCTTTCGTATGGTAAACCTTCTAACAGAGGTTGTTGGTTTTTCCTGCTTCTAGTATGTATTCTTTCCTGCATACACAAGAAACACACCCTAAAAGCACTTTTACAGAAAAATAAA
>NW_014542169.1:120841-218497 GCF_000741045.1 Vigna radiata var. radiata
TGGAAGAGCAAACCCTAGAAAAGATGAAAAGGAGCCTAAGCATCCAAGAGATCCTCTCCAAAGAGCAAAATTAGGTCTGGCTGTTCTCCCCTGTCAAAAGAATGACTCTGAACTCGCAATAGGGTAATATATAGGTAAGGAGCGCATCAGAAAACAGGCCCACGCCCAGCGAGCCACCGCCCGACGGTTTCCCATAATCCTCCAAACCGCGGCAATCGCCACCGCCCGGCGGTTTCCCTCAGAACCACCCAGTGTCAATCGCCATGCCTACTCCTCACCCTGGACCGCCCGGCGGTTTAAGTGTGTCGTCGGGCGGTGCGTCGACTCTTCAAATCTTCATCTTTCTGCTTTTTTCTTGAGTCAACAACCTGTATCTTTAACTCCATTCTTCACTTTCTAAAAATAGCTACAAAACAATGCAAAACAAGCATAATATCGCTAAAAACATCTTTTGACTCTCTACAGACTCATTTATTGAGTTTTGCTTGATTCTAGGCTCATTCCAAGTAGTAAAGGGTGTAATTCGGTCCAAATTGACATATGAAAATAATTGTTTTTCAACCTTCGTCACTCATCAATACTTTCTTCTTGTCGTATCTGGGACAACTATCCTTTTCTTCATCTTGTTGAGCTTAAGTCACTCAGATTTGATGTGTCCAGGTTTGTTGTACTCATAGTAGACAATTGAATCCTACAATCATATGTCCTTTGATTTATTCTTTGAGCTAGACCCGGTGTGTCTGCCCTTGAACATTGTTCCTATTTTCTCCTCGACATTGAGTGTTTCTCCTCTACATTGAGTGAAGCTTTCTTGATACGAATGAAAGCTGCTCTTCTTCGTTTTTGTCTATGGAATCTTGTTCATCATCAGACTCCTCAGAGGATTCATCTGTTTTGAAAGCTTTCATAGGTGTCTTCATTATGGCTTTAAGAGCAATGTTTTTCTCTTTCTTGATTGAGTCATCTTGTTGAAGTTCAAGCTCATGTACTTGTGTGATTCGAAATAACTATTATAGACTCATTCGTTTGAGATTTTTCGATGTTTTGAGAGCAATAACGTGTTATCTCCATTGTCTAGGAAGATTGTGCAAGATTATGTCAATATGGTTAAAGTTATTGTAAGACTTCCCTAGGGATTTTAGCTCATTGAGGATCGTCTGATATCTACTGAACGTGCTTTAAATATTTTCATTCTCCAACATTGTGAATAGCTCATACTATTAGCTCATTAGACTAAACTTTTTTTTACCTCGTTAAGAACTAACCTCGCAAAGTTAGCTCTGATACCAACAAAAGTACCTGGAAAAACACTAGAAGGTAGGTTGAATAGTGTTATTGGAAAACTTTTTACAAAGGAGATAATATAACATTTTTGATGAGGATTAAAAGAGTTTATGTAAGTTATTCATGCTCGAATTTAGAGATCAATTTAAACAATGAAATCTTTCTAGTAAGTGTTTTTCAATTGTTGAAAAATGTTTGCTACAACGTTTTAATAAAGCTTGCTCTTTAAAAGAAAGTTGTTTAATAGCAAAAGCCTTAATATTAGTTAAAATAAAGTGCAACTACAACATTTGTATAGGAAACATTTAAAAAGAATAAAGTAAGAAACGCACAGTCGTTTTATACTGGTTCGCTCTACCGAGCTACGTCTAGTCTCCTATAACACTTGAGAAGGCCACTATAATCTTCAACGAGATTACAACTGACACTAGTGGAAAAATAGTTTTTTATGACGACCTTATTATAACGAATAAAAATTATATGTTATAATAGGTTGACTGCTGACAGAATGATAATAAAAATAAGACATATTATAATGTAGTTTTGTAAATCATTTATAATATAAAACACGGTGACAAACTTGTAAATAAGTTTAAGACATATTATAAAGTAGTTTTGTAAATCAGTTATAATATGAAACGCGGTAGCAAACTTGTAAATAAGTTCATAACCTATTATAACGGAGTTTTAAAAATTAGTTATAATATCTCAACTTTCTAATATTTCACAATTCCCTAATTTCATTTCAACATTGCCCTCGTCTCATTCCTCTCCTGCTCTTCGTGTCTAAAGCTCCGACACTCCGCTATTTGTGTCTAAAGCACGATCAGCACCATCAACACCACGCATCTCTAATTTCTCGACCCTCCTCCCTTCGAACACTCTAAGAACACTCTTCCGCGCGACTATGGTTGTGGTTTAGGCTATAGAGAGAAGGAAAGCTAGGTTAGGGGAAGGCGAAGGCTAGCAAACTTAAAGCACTGTTTCTACATAGACTGCTTCTGCCTCCGCTGTTTGTCGAGATCTGTGAAGTCTGACGAAGTAGGTTTTATGATTCATAGTTCTACTATTTCTTTTTTCCTAATTTGTTATGATTTTCTTCTATTAATTGTTTGTTATTTTTCTTCTCAATTTTTTGTCACTGTTTTACTGTGAAAAGTAATGTTATCATTTGTTGCTTTTTTAGAATATTTCATTCGAACTAACGTTCTTAGTCCTTGGTTTTGGTCTTATGGGATACGATTGCCCAAATCTTGTTGTTGTTGTCATTATCAAAGGGAAAGGGCAGAAGATTGTTCTTATGACATATTGCAATCGGGGTGTCGCAATCGCTCATTTTTGTTGTTGCCAGGTCACACCTGCACTATTTTAGTGTAAGTGAAGTTATTTTGAGTTATATTCAGCCCCTGCCCTCTTTTTGTGTATTTGTTTAAATGGAGTTAGATTGATTTGACTTAATAATTGTTCTCCACTCCACCAAAAAGAATGCTTATTTATAATATATTTTTTAATTGTGGTAAAAAATTGAAATTGGAAGAATGTTAGGGAATGGATCAAATTCAACTGAGAGTAATCCAAGTGATGCAGGTAAATATTTGTTAGAGAGAGTGCAATGGCTAGTGAGCGAGTGCGACGACAATGGTGAGAAAGAGTAACATAAGTGCGAGAGAGGTTAATGCAGTGACACAATTGAAAGCGATTAGAAGAAGGGGCTTAATACCCTGGAGACCTATTCCAGTGAGTTTTCTTCACAAACGGCCTTCAAACGATTTTGTTTTTGGTTTAAAATTTTCTTCTTGTCAAACGCCAAATCGTTTGCAAATTTGCGAGTTTGAACAAGTTAACAGGTTCTACATCTGATTTTACTTAAAAAAACGAGTTTGATAGCCATTATTGCATATGTAATAATTCATATGAAAAATAACAGTAAAATCCTAAAAAAATGCAACATTCCCTCCCCTTTCTATTTTGAATCTTATGTTTGCATATGTTAACTAAAGGAAGTAAAATAAATGTTATTTACCATTTGATTTAACACTTAAATTTCTAGAATCATGATATATGGTGTCATACTTTTTCAAATTTTTGTAGCTTTTAGAAGATGACATGTACATGATTGTAATTTTCTTCTAATTCACCTTTCCATTTTTCCTGTACTTTTTCTTGACAATAGTTCTATTCTGAATTTGACATATGTTTGATATGATATCTATTAAAAAATTGTCTTCTAAATTGTTGTGAATGTCGGTCCATAAGTGGACATGTTCTTCTTGCAAGCATTTTTAACTTTTGAATTCTTCCATCAGTGTTTCTTCATCAGACCTTGTTTCAAAGTGGATGGGTGAAAGTGAAAAACTGGTTTCAAATCTTTTCAAAATGGCTCGAGAAATTGCTTCATCCATCATATTCATTGATGAAATAGATTCCTTATGTGAAGGCAATGAGAGCAAAGCTTCAAGACGAATTAAAACAGAGCTTCTGGTTCAGATGCAGGTATTAGTTTTAATTGTTTGTTGGTTTACTTATGAATTTCAATATTGCATATGCACAACAAGCTGTCAAGTTGCCTTATTCACAGTTGTATAGCCATATATGTGGAACTATTGTTAACTTAGCTTCAAATCATGATGAAAAAACGTAAGTTATTTGATAAATTCTTCGATAAATCCTTTTAAGCACAAAAACATGTGATTAATTTTGAAAACTAACTTCCTCCTTGGATTATGTCCTCACTTGGCTGGGTGCTTATGAACACATCATACATGCTGCCTTTTTTTTTGGTTTGAAATTAGATAGGCTAAAGCAGTAATCTGTTTAAAACAATTCAGTTAAAATTTTCTTGTTTTTTCATGCAAGGTGGCTATATTAGTTGAAAGGAAAGATTGAGCTAGTTCATATCGGCCCTTTCTACTTGCTTTTGGGTCTTCAATCACGTTTGAGTATATAATTGCAACATTTGGAACTAGCTCTAATTCTACGGTTTCATTAAACCTATAATCAGGATGTTGTTTTCTCTAGTGTTTTTCATGTTCAAAGCAATTCTTCACAATTGCTAATATTACATTCACCTTGGATTTAAAGTTGTCCTTGGAGTGTACTTGGTTGTCCTGTCTTGTTCTTGTTTGGGCGAAATGTTTGCACTTCACACATAAAGTTGCATATTTTCAACTGTTCTCTATCTTATATCTACGTCTCAAAGAAATGTTAGGTTTTGTTCTCTTTTACACTATTTTATTTTGAGTTAAACCTAGCAGTTGCTACTTTGTATAATATTGTCAGAATATATGGCTTGCTTATCTGTTTTTATTCTCTCGTTTTAATTCACTTTTTTGCTATTAACATCAGGGAAGTTTCCAACATTTTTGGCATATGTTCTATATGTTCTCTCTGTTTTATTTATTATAGTTTATCCACTTACATTGTAGGGTGTAGGGCACAATGATCAGAAAGTTCTTGTTCTTGCAGCAACAAATACACCTTATGCCTTAGACCAGGTTAGACAGAAATGATATTTGTTCATGCAATCCCATATAGAATTAATACTATGTTGTTTTCACTACGCCACTTGTAATTGCAGGCAATAAGGCGAAGATTTGATAAGCACATATATATTCCACTACCAAATTTGAAAGCTCACCAACACATGTTCAAGGCAAGTACAATGTACTTTGATTGTTGAATGGTGGATTTTGTTGTGTTGTATAAATATATGGGTTTAATATGCTATTTTGCAGACTTAATAAATGAGTAGGTGCATCTGCGAGATACTCCTAATAACTTGACTGAAAGTGATTTTGAGTATTTGGCGAGCAAGACAGAGGGGTTTTCTAGTTCAGATATCTCTGTCTGTGTAAGTTTGCCTTTATATGAAATGATCGGTTTCATTAATCTTATACTTGATGAATCTCAAGTAAAAAAAATTTGGACTTGCTCTTCAGGTGAAAGATGTGTTATTTGAACCTGTTCGCAAAACCCATGATGCAATGTTCTTTAAAAATCTCGAAGGTATGTGGATCTCGTGTGGACCAAAGCAATAGGGTTCTGTACAAACCACAACGCACGATCTTGCTACAAAAAGACTTGCTTCTAAGGTGTTTAATGCGTATTGTCTTTTATGGTAGTAGGACTGTTCCAAGTATCTTCATTTTCTTAAGATTTAATAGATTCAGTGGTCCCTATTTTTGCTGTTTTCTTCAAGTAGGTCCCTGTATTTTCAAGTTGATCAATTTGGTCCCTGATTTTGAAAAATTAGAGCAATTAAGTGCCTTCCGTTAACTTCTCTGGACAGTGTTAAAAATAGTGCTTGTTGGAAAGAGGAGGTTTCATTTTGAAACACGTGGCACATAACCACTTTAAGACATGGACTTAAATTATTTGTTTAGGATTTAAATTAAAAAAGAACATTCTTTTAACTAAAGGTAAAGTTTAAAGAATTGGGGAAATTGGTTTTCCTAATAATCAGTCCTTTGCCGATACATCATCATCCCATCATCCCAACAAACAGAAATCCAAATTTGCTTCAGCTGATTCCTCCATTCTCTGTCAACACCGGCGGCCCATATTCACCCATCAACCACCAAGAATCCAACTAGCCAAACCAGATTATGAAGCTAAGCTTCCATGCCTTTGTTCGCCTCACGTCACCAACGAAGGAACCGAATCCTTGAGCAAGAAAGACATACATGACAGAAATCAAAGAAACCTTTCTTCAATCTTCATTCATCTGGAATTAGATTGATACCAAGAGGAGGGGGATTTACCTTGGGGTTGAGGGAGTTCAGAAATGGGAGTGGCAACAACGTCTCTGTTTGGTCGCGGTGGGAGCAATGGTCTCCCGGGGTCAGGGTTAATGAAGGTAGAGGTTGGACCGCCGTACATGACGCAGCCTCCTCCAACGTGGACAACGACAGCGGCGACGATCGGCCTTATTGTAGCGGCGAAGACGTGACACGAAGGAGCATGGTGTTCCCCTCTCGCGCGAGGAAGAGAAGGAGGGAGAGATCGGAGCGGTCGCCAGTAACGACCTTGACGGCGATTAGCGACGCCAGCGACGCCCTGGCTCTCAGCTTGAGGTTCCGACTTGGCGGAGGCAGAAATGTGCGTGCAGTGGAGGCCAGCCCCTCTATGGGGATCTCGTTCAGAGAAGAGACTTTAAGTCTCGTTTGAGTGAAATGTTAGAATGGGTAGGGGAAATAGAAACCCTAAGTTCTGTTGCTGAGGATCCTTGGGCCATACCTGGTTACTTTCACTTTTTTTTTAAAAGAAAAAAAAATCAATTTCCCTAATTCTTTAAATTTTACGTGCTTTTTCAATTTAAATCCTAAATAAATAATTTAAGTCCACGTCTTAAAGTGGTTATGTGCCACGTGTTTTGAAAATGACACCTTCTCTTGCCAGCAAGCACCATTTTTAACGCCGTTTAGAGAAGTTAACAGAATGGACTTAATTGCTCTAATTTTTCAAAATCAGGGACCAAATTGATCAACTTAAAAATACAGGGACCTACTTGAAGAAAAATAGCAAAAATAGGGACCACCGAATCTATTAAACCTTTTCTTAATGATAATTGGAGAAGTGGAGTTGTCTTAGGACGAGCTTGTTATGTCTCTAATTGAAGCTGGGAAGTGCTTACTACTTTGAAACTTATTGTAGATCCTTCCACCCCCTATTACGAGGACAGATTTTGAGAAGGTACTCGCGAGACAAAGGCCTACAGTAAGTAAATCCGACCTTGATGTTCACGAGAGATTCACAAAGGAGTTTGGAGAGGACTTGTGCATAAAAAATGTTTTATGGAAGGAATACATATAAGAGAGAAGCAATTTCTATTGAATTTTATTGTAGAGAAGATAGGACTATTTATTAGTGTTCTTATGTGTAGCCTTGAAGCATGTTATTGAATTCTATATACTTGAGATTTTATAATAATCACTGTAAGTTTTTTTTATATATGTGTTGCTCCATTGGGGTTGGAAAGTGATGATGATGTTGCAACATGTGTTAAAGGGCAGCGACAGTAATAAGGGCATGTGGGAATATTTATTTGAGAGAAGTGTGATATAACAAGGGTGGGTGGGGATGGAGTGAGAGTGAGATTGAAGAGGGACTTGTTGGTATGAATATATGTGGTGGAAGCGTTGGGAGGAACGTGGGCGGTTGGGGAATCATTAAAATTAAGGTTATTTCCATCCTTGTTAATAGTTGGGTTGTAAGGTTATTTCTCTCTACGTTATAATAAGTAGATCAAATATTATAACATTAACATATTATAACGTACAAAAACTTTTACGTCATAATACCTTTCATCCTATTATAACGTACAAAAACTTCTACGTCATAATACCTTCCACCATATTATAACAGACTTTAAAAACTATGTTATAATATGTTCAAACTTACTATAACGTAAATTTCTATTACGTTATAAAATGTGCAGACTTACTATATTGTCCAGAACTATATCTCCAGTAACTACGTTATAAAAAGTCATTTTTGTACGTTATAAAAAGTCATTTTTCTACTAGTGTGAGTATTTTAACCACTCTCAATATCCCTAATCACTCCAATTAACCATTAGTATTTTAACCGAGTTTCACCTACTCCTGGTTGCACAGTATTCTTCACAACTCCTGGTATCCTTATCCTCAGACATTCCCGGTATCCTCCAGATACACTTGTCTAGTTAAGTTTCACCTACTCTTAGTTTCCACTAGACACATTGTCTAGCTACCGTTTAACTCCACCAAGTTAAACGTCAGAGTTTCACCAATTCCTGGTTTCCACTAGACACACTTGTCTAGCTACCCTTTAATTCCTCAAAGTTAAACATAAAATGTTTTAGTTCTCTTTAGAATTTACAATCAAATAATTGGTTACAAGTCCTTAGACGATAACTCTCGTAGAGAATATATATGTTTAATACAAATCAATCTAATAAACTCACTGAGATTTTTTCTCTCTTTTTCTTCTTACAACAGTCATCTTATATATCGATGAAGAATGAAAGTGTTTCTCCCCCACCATTCCTCTCTATGTGAGTTAAACAATCGGTAGAATAACAAAAGTCCTCATTTTCACACATATGTTATAGCATACACTACTCATCACAACGTATAAAGTTTCTCCTTGAAATTCTCTCAGCAACAATACCACACATAATCATAACAAAAGTCCTAATCTCCACACATATATTATCATACTTAAAATCGTACTAAAAGATTATATAAATCAATACCAAATAGAAAAAAGAATAAACAAAATAAGCATACAAATAGACGCCAAGAGGTGACACTCAGCATAAAACCTTTCACAAAAAGGTGGCGCCCAACAACATTTCTAACGCCCAACGCCAAAACCTTTCACAAAATGTGGTGCTCAAGGGCAGTCTTAGCGCTTAATGGTAGCCTCAATTCTCAATGACAGTCTTGGAGCATAGTGTCATTCTTCTACTGCTTAGTGTCTTGAAACTAAAGTTGCTCCAAACCTGTAGTGCAAGATGGTGCTCAATTGTGCCCATCACTTAGCGCCAAAGCATTCGCAAAATTGGGCGTTCAGCGATGAAAAGGGATGCTCAACAATTTTAAGCAAAGATAATTCCAGACTTGCACAATCAAGCTTATTCTCAATACCAAACTAATATTGTTTAACATTATATCATAGTACAACACACTCATATTTTTTATTTAAGTGAAATGAGACCTGATCAATTGCTCAAATTGGTATTCCTTTTCTAAAGCAACTGTTCAACACAATTTTTATACCTTTAACTTATACCAATTTGTACAATTGCTCACCTTTTCAGTTCTCTCAATCACAATAATCCAAACCACAAGCAAAAACTCAATTAATTAAGTTCTCAAACCATACCATTCAATTCAAACACAAACATCAATCAGATTCAATAACATACCAATAATAATCAAAATTTTCCAATTCACACACACTAAAGCAACTAAAACATTCTTGAATGCATATGTAGCTCAATCTGCTCTTAATAAACAACACAAACACGATCAAGACACAACATTAGGACCACTGATCAACATAGATTAGCAAAAAGAACACAAACACTACATGTGAGCCAAAAAGGGTCACATGTAGAAGAAGAACCAATTAACCAAAAAGGGATAGAAAACTTACCATATTGACAAAAATTGGTCAATTGATTTTGATGAGCACACCACCAAGAGAAATCCTACAATATTTGATCTTTAAAAGGATGAACTAATTGTAAGATATCTTAGAGATAATGAAGAGAATCCTAGAAAAGAGTTTATAGAGAAAGGGTTTATAGAGAGAAGACATGTTTTTACCATATGAAACTAGTTTATAAAAATTCTATTTATACTTTAGAATTTTAGTATTAAAATAATTGAGTCTCATAATTTTAAATATACACTATATCTATTTTTAAACTTAATTTTTTATACTCTTATACATAGTATTTTCCCCATGAAAAATCATATGCATGACATTTTAAAAACACATTTTTTTTGTTAAGAAACTAATTTACCCTCTTTTGATTTTGTTCAAACTCGATTATTCCATTACGTAATTCTAACAAGATAAAAGTTTTTATAAAAATAATTTAATTCTAAAAAAATTCTATTTATAATTATCTTTCTTTAAAAATAAAATATTCAAGTGTTAATTTTATAAAACCTATTTTGTACTCTTAATCAATGTCTAGGCTCTCACACCAAATAAGGGTTAAATATGGTTTTAGTCCTTCAACAATTAAGCGATTTTATTTTTCGTCCCTCTTTCAAACTTTGGTACACTTTGATCCTTGTCCGTAAGAAAACTATAATTTTTTGTCCTCCAAAAATAACTCCGTTAAAATTAGGCTAAGTTAGGTAACAGATTACCACGTCAATTTTTCTTTTTCTGAAACTAAGTCAATCTTTCCCTGCTTCTCTCCCTCCTTGTCCCTTTGTCTCCTTCCTTGCATCTGACGCTGAACATAAGGTGGTTCTTTCCATTCTCGTTCATCCCAAGGAGGTCGTGAGTTAGAAAAGGGAGATACCCTTTCTCCTTCCTCTTTTTCGGTTTGATTTGCTTGCAGGGGAAGCATTGTCCTTCATCTCATTTCTGGTCTTGGCTTGGGGTTTTACAGGAAACTCTCTTCTTCTTTCTAGATTCTTTTTGGTTCTGATTCTCTCGGCAAGGGAAAGCATAATATTTCTCTTTCTTTTTTTGTCTTTGGTTGTGATTTATGCAAGGAGGAGACAGTTTTTGTGTTATATGGCTTGGTGGCGATGAAGCGTTGGACCTGCAGTTTGTTATGCTTTCTTCTCGATAACGAGTGTTCTAATGTCTTCACGGCAAAGTGAAATCACATTTGGTTTGCGACTTTGGGTGTGGTTCCAATTGGATTTTTGTTCTTTCGCAAGTTTTGGACTCATGATGGGGCTAGGGTTGGAAATGGGAATTTTGGGGTTTTGATTCTGTGATTTAAGGTTGTAGTTGATTCATTTGATCTTCTTTACAGATTGATGGTCATGAATTAGGGATTTTGGGTTTCTAATTCTTGTTGTTTGGGCTCTATTTTTGGAAAGTTTCTTGTGTTCTTGATGATGCAATTTAGAAGGTTAGAATTCGAATGAATTTAGGATTTTAGAGTTCGAATGAATTTTGGATTTTTTATCCGTGTTTTGGATCTCTTCTTGTGGTTCGTTCCGGGTTCCTCGTGGTGGTTGCACGAGTTGAGTCAATGGTGGTGTCACTGGTACGTGCTGTCGGAGTGTTGCAGTGGCTGGCCTGGAGTCCCTGGATGTGGGTTAGCTTGGCAGATTGGGGTGGCCTTGTTGGGCTTGTGGTTTGGTTTGACTTAGTGTTAGAAAAAGAAAAACTGGCATGACAATCCGTTAGCCAACTCAGCCTAATTTTAACCGCGTTAGTTTTGTAAGACGAAAAATTATAGTTTCCTTAAAGACAAGGATCAAAGTGTACCAAAGTTTGAAAAAGAAACGAAAAATAAAATCGTTTAATAATTGAATGACTAAAAACATATTTAACGCCACCAAATAATTATATGAATTAAAAACTTTTATTTATATTAACCTCACTCAATTGTCAAACTTCACAATCAATAAACATAGTAAAACATAAAAAAAAAAAAAAAATATATATATATATATATATAATACAAACTTATTTTATGATTACATCTCATATAAACATTTTTAAAACTAACTTAATCAAGTAATGTATTCCATATAAAATAAAAAGGTATTGTTTGAATGATACTTTCTCACTTAAACACTATTTTTCAGTAAAACGCGTCGTATTAATGGTAATCACACTTGCAATCGGAGTCATAATAAGATAACAAAATTGTTTAAGAAAAACAGGAAAATCATCACCATAATTTATTATAAAAAATTACACCTAAATTCTTTAAACAAATAATGTTCTTTAAAATCAAATTTAAGTTGAAGAATTGATAAGTGTAGACAATACATTAACATCATTATAACACAATTATCTCTAATTAAATGTATAAAAGTAATATAATTGTTATTTATTTTATTTCAAAAAAGTAAAACAAAAATATATGTAAAAACTATTTAAAATTACTTACTTTTAGAATCCTAAAAGTATTTACGAAGTTATTTATTTAGGCGCGAAATTATTTATTTAAGTCCAATTGATCTGGATCCTACTTATTCCATGTACCAAATTCAAACATACTTTACCAGCCATGCATATGTCTCTTTATAGCACACATACTTTCAATTTTTTCAAATCTAATTAGCAATTCAAATAAAACATTAGCATGTTAATGCATTCACACAAGATCTCAAACTCAAAATTGTTGATCATTGCACCAACTTGATATAAATTGTCAACACTTGCATTAATTTATATCACACTTAACTAAATAAACTATTTATTTAATTGACATTATTACACTAAAAAATAGAGTTGTTTTGTAGAGGTTTTTATTTTAAGTTATGGGAGTTTTATCCTTTACAAATTATATGAATATTTTAAACCTCTACAGTTATATTCATCACACTTTGTAGAGGTTTTTTTCTAGAGAGTTTTATTTTATTTTTTATTAATGACTATTATTTTGTGAAGGTACCAAATATCCCTAATTTACAACGATTTTATTGCAATGATTTAAAATTGTTGGTGACTATTATTTTGTGATGTGAAACCTTCCTAATTTACAATGATTTTATTACAAGGATTTAAAATATTTATTTTTGTCACTTGTGTTACATGCATCATTTCTAATCTCCTAAATACAATAATTTGTTAGTAATTAAAAACTCATGTTCAAATGGAAATGTATGTTACCATATGAGATACTTATTTTTTTCTGTCAACAATGTTATTTGTAAACTTCTTCAAATCTATACAGAAGCTTAGAAGCTTAGTAAAATGTTTGAAACATTATGTACATATATTAAAAAGTTATAACTAAAAATTCGACAATATCTAAAAGAAACTCAATATTTTAAAAATTAATACATTTTACAAAATTTATAACAATTTCCTAATTTGTAGTCCTAGACTCTACATTTGTTGCCTTTCTTTAAGCTTCCAAGTCTTTTATTCTCCCCTCAAAGTATTCAATTGCATCATCAAGCATCGAAACTTTGTTATCCTAAAAGAATTGTACACTTTCAACAATGAGTGACAATCAAGAAAATATTTTTTATTTGTCCAATTGTTCTACTACTCAACAGGCATAAATCCACGTGCTTAAAATCAATAAAAGATAATGAATCATACAAGCAATAAATATAAAATACAACAATTCTCACATTTTTTTGAAAAAATAACAAGCCAATAAACAACACAAATGGAAGCAAAACATACCTACCTAATCTTTCAATGGCAATTACAACCTCTTCCAACTTGTACCCCATTTTCACCGAAGATTGTAATGATTATATGTCTAATTTCATGTCCTATAGAACTAATAAAAAAATCCAAGTTAATGACACTAAAAGGTAAAAATTAACAAGATGTAAAGTGAATCAAAACAAACAAGCTCTGAAAAATAAATATCAAAACATAAAACATAAAGCAAAGATACTTCATAAAATAAAATAGTAGTATTTGACAAATCATGCCAAGAGCTTCTTGCATTTTGTAAAGAACACGAAGAAAATGAAGATAGAAGCCAAAAAAAATAACAAAATTGACCTATATTGGAAGGACTTACAATCTTAATCTTATTACTCGAGAGCAAGTATCCATCAACGAACCACCTGTGTGACCAAGTTAAAGTTGACTTTTTCAAATTCAAGCAAAGAATCACGTGGTCTAAACTCTAAAGGGTGAAAACACAAATTTGCAAATATGTGTTAATATAAATGACAATTCAAAATCATGTTCATGAAATTGGTCAAAGAAGCTTAAATTTGTCTTTATGGTGATTTCGTCTTGTGTAGAATAATGATGATAATAAAATAACTTATAATTATCGTTTCAGTTTTTAGTTTGAAGTTTAATTTTACATTTCCATCAAAGAAAAAATAGATTTTCAATTTCTACGAAATCATTGATGCACACATTGTAAAATTAAAAGATTATACAAAGCACATAATTCACTTGCCAATATCAAGAACTTTCATCGTGAGCTTGTTATCCTTATTGGAAGAAGTCATGAATTAGAGAATCGAGTAATTCACTTCATGCAAGAGTGAATATAAGCAAAGGATTAGGATTTTTACTAGATTGGGAAAATTTCTTATCGACTTTACTTGTCAACGTCAAATGAGCTTCGACCAGACACTTATTCGTAATCGCCAACGAAAGTCAGTGAGCAAGAGAAGGAAGATGACAAATGGCGCGAGAAAAGAGAAATGCGAGAAGGAAAACTAAAAATGAAATAGAAGTGGGAAAGTGAAATCTTTTAACAACTCTTTTTAACAATTTTTTTACAACAGGACACATGTCACTATTTTATTGGTGTGTTTGAATTTATTCTAAAAAAATACTTGAAACAGATCAATCACAAACTGCCACGTATGCGTTATAAAAAAATTGTCAAAAAAGAATTGTTAAAAAAACTTTTTCCTATGCATTAACTTTTTAAAAAAAAATTAAACTCTCCACTGTTACTGTCACTTTTGGACAACCCACTGTACCATCTTAAATCATGTTAATTTATAGAAGTTTTTTTATAACGTACGCAAAATAACCCTTACTTGTATATTACTTTTAAATAACTAGTTTTATTTACTTCAATTATGGTGTTTAGAATTTAACGAAGACCAGGAAAAAAAACACAACAAACTATTTTTTTATTGCTACGAAAGGTTAAATCTAACCAAGGTAAAGTTAAAAAAACTCAAATTTCTTCCATGGAAATTTTAAATCCCGAGTCATACATACATAAAAAAAAATAAGAAAAAAGGGAGAAAGGAAAGAGAGTAACCAAAGCAAAATATCAATATAATTTCATTTATAATGAAATTTATTTAAAAATGTTACCGTATTTCTATTAATATTACTTATGATAACATTTATTTTATAAAATTTGTCCATAGTAACATTTTCAATAAAATTTTGTGAAACATCTCATAAATATTATCATATATTTACGTTAAGTCAAGACATAATTTATTTTCTTTTGTTGATTTATTCATGTTATCACTAATCTCTTAGAGATTGTCCAAGGTTTTTTTTTTCTTCAAAAAAAAATTCAAAATGAACTTTATATATCCAATATTTTAATATATTTGTCCTAACATCAATAATATATTTTTTAAATCATATCTCACAAATTGTATGGCATAACATTCTATTTTTTTTTATACCTTTAATATTAATTAATAATGAAAGTCTAAACTAGTTGAAGTGGAAAAAAACTTGTGGAAAAGACTTTTAAAATATATATGGGTATTACTTGAAAAAGATTCCCTAAAACCCAAAATAAATATAGGGTTTATTATACCCAATTATATGTTTTTTATTTCTTTCTCTAATACTTTGACAAATGAATAATTACCAATGCAATTTTTATGTCAAGTGAACCTTCTCCCACCATGTTTAAATCCACAAAATAAGATTGATCCATGACTTCTTTAACACCTTAGTCTTTGTTTATGAGAAATCATCTATCTTTTGTTAACTTGAGTAGATATTTCAATCCAATCTCCAATGAGGATATAAGGTAATAGTAGATACTATGCAACATTTAATGTGATTGAGTGGGACTCCATGAAGAATAAAGGGCTTCCATGATCACCATTTGGCTCCATATTTTAAATAATATTAAACAATATTTTTTTTTCTCAACCATATTTGGCCTTTGGTGTCCTAAGAGAAGATAGACACTTTTTTGAGTTCCTTTATAACAAAACTAATAATAAAAAAGAGGTATATATGTTGACCAATCTACAATACATGAAATTCCATCTTTTATTTTCCCTTTTTCTTTCTATGTATGTCATTACAATACATGACTCTCTTCATTGCAAATTTGACAATGGCAATTTATTAAAAACAGTGATCACTTTGTATGCATTCAAAATTTATCATGTTAAAATGTTTGTGAATGTATGATTAGTAATATTTATGTGCAACAGTTTGAAAGCAATATGACATTTTTATAATCGCCATCTACCATAAAAATATTAATATTTGTTTGAATATAGGTGGGCCTTGACGTGTGAGGAGAATATCCTTCCATTGGATAAATGAATTATTTAACACATTTTTCTGTACTCTCACCATTACTGGTGCTTGAAATAGTCTAGGTACTACTGGTAACACTAATTTTTTTTATCCTAAATTAATTATTATGTCATCTTTAATTATTAAATCAACTACATCCTTATTGTTAATAAAATCAAACCTTAAACAATTATTACCTATATTTTATTTCTTTTTTCAATTCTTGCTAATTGACGAGGGATATATTTTTTTCTTGTCATTAACTAATCACCTTACACATTTTTCTAGTGATTATTAACATATGCATTACACACATTTTTCTTGTATATTTCTTTTATCTTATCGGGACTTTGTATTTATTATAAGAACCTAGAAAATATTAGAATAGATGAGTGTATTAAAATAATAAGAAAAATAATTTTTTTTAAAAATAATCTTATAATATAAATAGAACTTTCTAAAGCTCGGTTTATTATCTAAAACACTTTTATCTCTCTAAAACACTATTTCACTATGTTTCTCTACCTTCTTTCGAGAGTTTCTCACAATTGAGCAATTTGTTCGACGATCAGGAAGTGCCTAGGCTATCCTAGCATAGAGGGCTACAATTTCTACCGATCAGTTTCTAGTTTCCAGTCGGTAAGTCGTTTTTCCCTTTTCTTCTGTGCGTTTTTGGACTGTGATCATGCAATGGTTTAGTTTGCATGTGTTTAGTAGTTTCTCTCTTCAAATCTCAACTCAATTTAGGTTCTAAGAGTTGTTTTCTATCACCAATCGGTGAGTTGTAGGTTTCTACCGAGTTTCCTTGCGGTGCAAGTTTCTATCGTGTTTCCTGTGGACTGTGTAAGGTTTGATTAAGGTAAGGAAAGCTGACTTTTCCTTTATAATTATTGAATGTTTTGCTGGAATGTGTGAAGGTTATGTTACTATGAAAGAATTGAGCTGAAACTTGAATGACTATGTTAGAATTCATGTATGTAATGTGGTTCTTTTGAGTGTGCATGTTTGAACTATGTAAGTGAAATAAATTGGATGATGTTTGGACTGTTTTGGATGCATGAAAAGTTTTAAATCTGTGTTGGAAATGAATAGTTATGAATAAACACAATTGGTTTAAGTTTAAAGCTAATTTAGAGGAAGTGAGGTAGTGAAAAATGAGAAATTGGAGTTAAAGGATCAATTGGTTTGTTGGGACAATTTGGGTAAGTTATTTGTGACTTGCTTGAGTCACTCAAATGGTCAAAAACATATTCAATGTGGTAGATTGTGATTTGGGTCCCTAAAAGTTTATGGATTTGGTGTTTTATATTTAGAATTGATCCATAAACACGTTAGATTATGTTAGGAAGGCTTAGAATCACTTGATATATAATACAATATAGGAGTGTTAGAAGTTGGGAAAAATAGTTAATTGGAAATTGGGGTTTGAGTTGCATGGTTTGAGTTGCATAATTCTACAGAATTTCGTTCTACAGATTATGTAGACTCACTGAGCAAATGAATTTGCAGAACGAGTCATCCTGGTGAGATGTTCTCTGCCAGGGCATTTGCACAGCGAACTGGTGTGTTGTGCGAATGATTGTAGAGAGTTACTCTTTGCCTAGGCATTCGCACAACGAGTTGATGCGCTGTGCAAATGGTTGGAGAAGGTTGTTCTCTCTCTGGTGATTCGTTTGGCGAATCTAGGCGTTGTGCGACTGGTGGTGGCCTGGATCATTATCAGTTTAATTCGATTAACAAATAGGTGCGCTTTGCAAGTGTTTGGGGAGTCCGGGCCACTGCTTGGGGCTCTCGCATAGCAATTTGGGGCGTTATGCAAGGAATGAAGGTCTGGAACCTCTGTGAGTTTATTCGCATGGCGAGTTCAGTCGTCGTGCAAATGGTTGCGTGGGGTAGCTCTTTGTTTAAGGATTCACATGACGAGTTGGGTCGCTGTACGAAAATCCTCTAGATTCACTCAGCGAGTGTGTGCGTTGAGCGACTGATCCAACTTTAGTTTATTTTTTTCTTCTTTGTTCTTGAGAGGTTTGAATGATAGTTTAATTCAGTTAATGTTATGAACGAATGTGTTTGGAATTATATGAGTATTAGAGGTATGAATGGTGATTTAAAGTGAGAAATGTATGATTCAATGTGGTGTAAGTGAGTATCAAAGTAGGATCTCTTGGTGAGATACATGTATTGTTTAGAATGAATACAGGGAGCTCAGTCTTGAGGGTTATCCTAATACTATAATGATCTTTCATTCTTATTTTGAGAGGATTGATTCATGTGATGGGAGTAGTAGGTGGTCCTAGTGTAGGCGCTACTTGAAGGCCTATTGCACGGTAATGGATTAACCTTGTGTATGGTAAGGTGAAACCCATTAAAAAGTGACCATTCAGTCAAACCCTCAATAATATTAAATATGATTTTGTTTTTCTAACATAGACCTTATAACACATTGCAAATCTCCTTTTCCACACTTTTCATGTGTTTTTATCTACCTTTGTTAACTTTTTGATTGTTATCATCATGACTAGCAAAAAATTTTCATTGTGTTAGTCATATTTTGGCTATAGATTTTCATCATATTGAGGCATGATTAACCTTTCTTGTAAAAGAGACAAAATGTGAAAGTTAATTAACAGGAAAAACAAAACCCAAGGTTCTCCCTTCCTCATTTTTTTTCTTCTCTTAAGTAAAAAAAACTTTACAATAAAGAAAATACCATGTACTACATAAACAAAAACACAACTCTTATACGTGTTATCGTTTCCAATCTAATCTTTATTATATTTCAACCATTGATGTATCTTATTAATTTAATTACAAGATAAAAATTTCAACCATTTAAGATTATTTTATTCCAAAATCTATCATTTATACAAAGAGATATATCTCTTACAAAGATAAAAATATTATTTTAGAAAAATCTTTCATAGAGTTCATTTTATGATATTTCGTTATTTTTTATTGGATTTTTTTCTATGTTAAGTAAAGAGCACAACTTGATGAGTTAGCTAGACTAAAAAATTATTCTTCCATGTCATAAAATGTTTAAATTTAAATATATAAAATGTCATCAAACACCAACGAAATTAATAGTAGAAATATATAAAAATTAAATAATAATAATAAAGTCAGAGAAAGAAAAAAAAGAAGAGCGAGGTTATAATGACTATTAAAAAAACATACAAGGGGACATTTCTCAATTTTAATTTACTCAGATGTGAGAGTGAAGGGAGAATCCAAATTCGGATTTTTGAAACGGGATCGACGCCCGTTGAACACCTTGACTCCATTTCTATTCTTCTTCACTGAGACACTCATCGTATACACAAACCTCTCCATCGTTGCTCCCCAGCGATTCACGAAACCCTAATTTCGGTGGTTCCTGCTCCGGGGGAGCGAAGAGTTAGGGTTGGATTGAACTGAGGTAGCAGCAGATGCAGCAGCTCCTCCTCTGAGGGAATGGAAGGTGGCAGGAGAATTACTGTGAGCCCTCGACCTTGCTGCGGTCGAAGGATCGTCGCTGCCAAGAAGAGGCCGCGTGCAGCGGATGGCTTCGTCAACAGCGTCAAGAAACTCCAGAGACGCGAAATTAGCTCCAAGCGTGATCGCGCGTTCACCATGAGCGATGCTCAGGAGAGATTCCGGAATATTCGCTTACAGGTCCCATTTCCCTAACCTTTGTTATTTTATTCACTTTTTAAAAGTTAGTGTCCGAATCCTACGACTATGAATGGAATATTTGCTTAGGGTTACGGCGTGTAAAATCTCTTGCTGGATCCGATTTTAAATTCGTGCAACAGTGTTGTATAGTGCCTTTACCATACTTTTTAAGTCACAGTCTTTAAACAATTAAGCAGAATCATGTGCTTTTGTTGGCAATTTGTAAGAATTCAAGTCCTGTACGCTACTGGTGGATTGAAGGTTTGTATGTTGGATACAGAATTACTCGGTTGACTGTGGATAACATAATTTTTGTTTTTGTTTTTTCAGTAACTCTTTTGGTGTGTTTTTGGTGGTTTAACAGATGGTAAGGACTAGACCACTAGTCTTATCCCGCTGCTTGATTGCATTCTCGATACTTTAGCTTGAAACATGAGATAGTTGCAATAGAAAAGTGGTGTGGCGTTTTTGTTTATGTCATTCCCCATGCTCGGGTGTGGTAGGTTTAAATCATTGATGTCGAAGAGTCCTCCGTTCCTCCTGTTTTGATAGTTAGATGTGTAATTTACTTATGTATGCCCATTTTTCCCGCATTCGGTGTGATATATCTGATGGTTTTGTTTACAGGAGGAATATGATACACATGATCCCAAAGGTCCTTCAACCATGGTGTTACCGTTTCTGAGAAAAAGATCCAAGATTATTGAGATTGTAGCAGCACGAGATATTGTTTTTGCTCTTGCACAATCAGGTGTTTGCGCAGCATTTAGCAGAGGTAGTATTAACATCTGTTATATGTTCGTTTTTCAATTGCTTTTGCAACTTTAAAATGGATATATGAATGTGTGACCTGTATCGATTGTTTGATGCAGAGACCAATCAAAGGATATGCTTTTTGAATGTCAGTCCCGATGAAGTTATAAGAAGTCTGTTTTACAACAAAAATAACGATTCACTTATCACAGTTTCTGTATACGCATCAGACGGTTACAGTTCTTTGAAATGCAGAAGCACAAGGATTGAGTACGTATTGTTCGTTGTTTTTGTAGCGTCTCATAGCTGTTGGCCCCAAAAACACTAAAGCAGGATAGATAGAAAGAAACTATTCTGAAATCTTTTAATACAGTTAATAATGTGTAGGTTGTCAATAGTTGTGCTATGGTGCCAAAGTCCCCCTCAGTCACTACAAAAAGACTGTAATGTCTGTGTTTAGTGGTGCAGCCATCACAACTGCTATCCAGAGTGGAATAATGATTACAATCTTGGCGGTGAACTGGGAACAACTCTAAAATTTTAATGAAATCTTTAAAATGTTCTTGTTTTGATATTGTCAATGGGCGTATTTTTGGGGTTGTAGTTGTGCATCATCCTCCAAAGGGGAAAATACCCTCGTTAAGTTATTTTTTGCTTCCAGTTTCCTGTGCCAGCAATCTAGCTTGTTTCTGTCGACCCATTTTGTTACCCGCACCCCTCTCCATTTTCCAGCAATGCATTCTGTTTTCCTCCTTCATCTTCTCTGTACCCTTCTTTTTCTAGGTAGGAATCATCAATCGTGATCTTCTGAATACAAGTCTTTTTCTTTATCATTTTACTGCTATTACACCATGTAGTTTTTTTCTTTTCTTTTCTGGAAATCTAAGTCCCAAAAGTATTTTCCCTAAGCCCTAACTTCTCTGTTCAGAGGGCAATCAGCACATAGTGCTGGTAATCTACGCATATCTGCTATTCAGTATGCTACAACCGCTATAATAATCTGCTCTGCTACAGCAGCCAGGGTGTACTTTTAACTGCTTAAAAGCCTGCTCCCCTCTAGCAAAAGAGAAAGGTAGAGATTAAACCTGCTGAAGTTGCTCATAACTAAAAGAAAATCAGTTACTAGCTCTAGTTGGATGTCCAGGTTTGAATTTTGTTCTATGCTAAGATTTCGTGTCATTCTCAGATACATAAGGAGGGGTAAACCAGATGCTGGCTTTGCTCTTTTCGAATCTGAGTCTCTTAAGTGGCCAGGTTTTGTAGAGTTTGATGATGTAAATGGGAAGGTATTAACGTACTCTGCTCAAGATAGGTAAGTGTTTTGCTGATCTGATACTTCTGTGTAGGTCATGTAATATGTGAAGGCTTTTTAATGGTGATACTTGCCTTTTCAATTCTGTAGCATATACAAGGTATTTGACCTCAAAAACTACACAATGCTGTACTCAATTTCTGATAAAAATGTCCAAGAGATTAAGATCAGGTAATTTTTCTTGAAATGCTTACATTTACTTTTACTTTTGCAAAACATTTCCATAGATTTAGTGCTTTATGACCATGCACAATGAAATACTATAACATTAGCTATTAAACTTGTAAGATGTAATTTTTCTTCATTTTGTAATTTCTTTGGGTGGTCCTGCTTTATTAACTCTCCTTTGGTGTTGTTTGATGATTATTTTTTAGTCCGGGAATCATGTTGTTGATTTTTGCTAAAGCAAGTAGCCATGTCCCACTTAAAATCCTTTCAATAGAAGATGGTACTGTTTTGAAGTCATTCACTCATCTCCTTTATCGTAACAAGAAGGTAGATTTTATTGAACAGTTCAATGAAAAGCTACTTGTCAAGCAGGAAAACGAGAACCTCCAAATTCTTGATGTAAGTAATTTTCTCCTTTACCTGCATTGTGTAAACATTCTACATCCAGCTATGTGACTTTTAAATAATTTTAGGTGCGGACTTTTGAGCTGACAGAGGTTTGCAGAAGTGAATTTATGACACCATCTGCATTTATCTTTTTATACGAGAATCAATTATTCCTGACATTTCGAAATCGAACTGTGGCTGTGTGGAACTTCCGTGGAGAGCTTGTAACTTCGTTTGAGGATCACCTCTTGTGGCACCCTGACTGCAATACAAACAATATATACATAACCAGTGACCAGGATCTTATCATATCCTATTGTAAAGCTGATCCTGATGATTCACTGTCTGAAGGAAATGGTACATCTTTAATTCTTTTTACTGTCCAGTTATCCAATTTCCTTTTGTGATGCACCTTATGAAGGAGGGTACCAAGATGGAGATTTTTATAGGTGTAGCTTGGTCATCAGACCTTCGGGTTGATTGAGCTAAATGATTTTACATTTTTAACTTGATATCTTAAAATGTTACTCGTGATAGCAAATTACGCATTGAACAAATAGTTTGCGATGTCTCTAGGACCAATATGTATATTTAACCAAGGCCTACCTAACTTCAAAGGTACAATAGTGACCGACTGGCATTGTTTCTTTTATGCAGCAGGTTCCATCAACGTCAGCAACATTTTAACTGGCAAGTGTCTTGCCAAAATAAGGGCAAGCAACAGCTTTCCAGTGGATAACAATTGCAGTTGCAGTGGGAATCCTTCAGGAAGTGGTTGTTGTAATTCAAGGAAGCGAAAACATGGCTCCAAGATGAGGAGCACAGTTGCAGAAGCCTTGGAAGACATTACTGCTCTGTTCTACGATGAAGAGCGTAATGAGATATATACAGGCAATAGGCATGGGCTAGTTCATGTTTGGTCTAACTGACGGGCTATTGAATTTACTGTTGCCCTGTGTTTCCTATTGGATTTTCTTAGTGGGTAAATTGGTTGTTCTTATCTGCTATGAGAACTTTCGGGGGATGTAACTATAAGTGGCTTTGAATCATTAATTTTTTATCCTTGTCATTCACGACTTAGGCGAGTTTGTTCTGTAGTTGTAAGAGATGAATGAAAATGCTGGTATCTCACCGGATGTTGCTTCTGCTGTAATCTATAACTTACATTAATGGAGCGGCTTCAATGGAATGTAGTATGTGAATTATGGTAACTCTATTCTCCGCCCGTCCCTTTTTCTTTTTCTCTTTTTGCCCCTTTGCGGCATATAGTGGATTCATAATTCATTTGCACATCACATGGATTGTAAGGGCCGCGATGCCAAACAAGAGGTAAAGGTCCAAAAGCAATCAATAATCAGTAGAGTGGTAGCTTTACGATTTGCCAACCTTTCCTTCTCAAGTTTCTGGTACTCCAATCAATTCACTTTAGTGTTCTATTCTATCCTACTTTTTCCTATGTTTTCTTTTCTGCCAGCTACCAGTACCATCTAGCTAGTACACTACTAGGAAAAGCTGACACACACAAACTTTGCCTTCCACTTTCATTGAATGGACTGTTAGGAATGAAATGGAATCCACATTAGTCATGGCCCGGTTTCGTGCCAAGGAACGACACTTCATAGGAAGTGAAATACGAAGATATTTCGCTTGTTACGAATAGCAGTAATCATCAGAAAATTATGGCTTGTCTAAATTTAGGTCAAGCTATTTTGTAAATCACTAGAGTAAAAATATAATTAGATCCGTAAAATTAATTACTTGCCCAGGTTATAAACTTCTCAGGACACTTTTTTGTACATCTATCATTATTAAATTTGTACCTGTATTCAAGTAGGTATAATTTTGTTTTCTCTTGCTAAAATTAATCAATTTACTTATGTTGTTGTAAGAATAGATGCATTTCTCTCTCTCAAGAAAAGTTTACATGATTCAGATCTTGGATCTGGTCCCTGCGCTTCATGCAGTCTTTTACCATCCAAGTGGATCCTATACTGAACTTTTATTTACTAAATTTTGTGTTACGACAATACATGAGCATACATTAGGTTATCATTTCTTAATTGTAATCGATCTCTTACTTTTATTCTCAATTTAAATAAAAGTGCTATATTTCTTTTTCGGTGGAAAAGTGCGGCTATAGAATAAGATATGAAAGGTTTTGAAAATGATATATCCCCGCTCGTTCTTTGTTTAAACAAGGTAAGAAAAAAAAACGAGTGATTATGTAAATTAATAAATCACAACTTGCTGTCGTATGTCCATGTCGCACACGCAATACAAATTTTGATAAATAAAAGTAAGTCTAAACTTTTATTTGTTTATTTTTTCTATCCTTAACAAACGTAAACTGTATTACGTTTCTAATCTCAAAGAATAATTTAGGAACTTCTACAAAAACTAAATTAAATTAGGTGATCTTCTAAAGAGTGAATTAACCAATTAGGTGTTTACTCCAGATAAAATATGCAAAAAGAGAACTTTCGCTATTTGTCTACTTGATGTTGCGTACCCTTTTTTTTTTTTTCAACTGAGACGGAGAGGGACAGGATATATAGACTATTTATTATTTATCCGCAACTTAAAGAATTATTTTGACTATTTTGTACTAAAATAAGTAGAGGGTTTTATTTAGTTGAATTTTGAGGGGCATGCACGATGTACAAACGTAAATTACCGACAATGGACAAAGTTATCTTATGAGAGTAGATACAAATTTCAAATTTGACGAGGAACGTGTGTATGCGTGGATCTGGAAACCCCAACGCACGCACGCGTGTTCTGCATTTGGTTGCGCTGCGGGTCACAACTGTCGTTTTTTTCACATTTCTCAACCCAATCTTTGTCACCCTTCATTTCTCCACCTACCCTTTCAAAATAACGCACCCCATAACACATTCAAATAAAAGGTAAAAAATTAGTGTTCTACTTACAAATTAAATTAATAAATAATCCCTTCTCATTGTCGTCCATCAATGCAACAACATACTTGACCCGAGTACCCACAACACCTTAATAATAATTAAGTAAAAAGAATTCCAAAATAAAAAAGTAAATCACCAATTTAATTTATTGTTTTTGAAAGAAGAGAGAGAGGAAAAGCCGAGAGAAGGAAAGAGGTAGAGAGCGTGAGCGGCACGCGTGGAAAAGAAGCATATTTGATATAGAGTAGCGTGTTAAGAATTAGTAGTTTTGTTTCCTTCGCGGACCACACTACAATACACCACTTTGTCTTTCTTCTTACATTCTTCGCTTATCACTCATTGCTCATCTCGCAGATTCAAATTCAACGCAACTACGCTTCCCTCAGTCACTCACTCTCCCTCACACTTCATTTTTTTTTCTTTTCCAAATTATATGTCTCCACCTATCTCTCTGTCTCTGATATAAACAGCGAACCGCGTTTTCAGATCTCGAACGGTAGTTAGACGAGGCGAGAGACGATAGGTAAGAGTTCCCAACGCGTTGTTCTCCCTCTGTCTTCTACTGCCATTGGTTTTTCTCGCTTCCTCGCTTTGGTCATTTTTGAAGAATCCAAGATTCGCTCCTGTATCTGCTTTCTCTGCACTTTGCTTTTTCTGAGATTTATCTTATCCTTTTGTGTTGTTTCTGATTGAGATTGTAGGTGGCGTGCTAGATCTGACTCCAATGCACGCATATTTAGCTGTTTCGTTTTCTCGCTCGATCTGGATATTACTTTTTGATTTAACCGCGCGTCGTTTTATTATGTTTCTGAAGCTTTTGCTCTTTTGTTTGTTTCTGTGTGCAGTTTGTTATTCTTTTTTTCGGTTTCAGAAACGATAATCCGTGTTTTGTTTTTTGTTTTTGTATTTTTTTTGCTAGCGGTGATGATGTGAAATAGTAGAGCATCAGAATAATCAGAATGTCATATTTGAAAATAAGACGTTTCATTAGATTTTTAAGCTATTTTCATTTACATTGTGTCTTTATCAACTTTTATTCTGTATTATTTTTAATTGTTGCGTTTTATTTTCGTGTTACTGTTGCGGATGGTGTAAAATTTTACACTTTTAGATAGTGAAGTGTGTGATTTAGTTGTGTGGATATGACGATAGCTGCTTATGGTTTCTCCAACACTGGTTCCATAGTTGCGAGAGTATTGAATAAATTCTGAGTGAACTTGAGCATATATTTTGTCTAATTCGTATTTTCCCTTCAGGTTTGCGGTTTTCTGTTTTTTCATCTCAGATTTTTTAAATGGAGGATACAATAGATGCTACTGCAACCTTGGATTATGCTTCAATTCACATTTTTCCCCACCAAAACAGGTGAACTTTGATGCCTTTTGGAGTTAGAATTGGACTTCTGACAATGTTTTGTTTTTGTAATAACTTCTCACCTGAATTTATTTTAGTATTATTATTTTTTGAAGTTGTTTAAAAGGATTTCCTGTTCTTCTTTTAGGTGTTCTTGTCCTTCTTTCTCATCTCTGTTATAGTTTTTCTCTTATATCCAAGGAGGGAACAACCCTTGTCCATTTAAAGTAGAAACCCTTCTCAGTAATTGACCTTCAATTACACAATGTGACTATAATGAAATAAAAACTTTGATAAATTTATGATCTTTTAATACTGTTAGTCTATGTATGTTTTTCTATTGTTGAATACACAAAAAAGACGAGTAGAAAGCAGGAAAATATTATCAAAGGGCTCTAACAAAAGAAAACAATGTTTCTGATGTCTTTCTTTGGAGAATTAGAAAATGGAACTTAATCTGTCCCAGAATTCCAAATTGAATTCTAACCAGAAAATGAAATAAAATATCATGAGAGTTTTTACCTCTAACAGTACCCCATCACAGAAGGGTGTGTATGTTTCTTTTGTTTTTTTTTTAAACTTAGAGGATATGTACTTTATAAATCTGAATGATGGATGATACCAATGGTTATAATGCATCATTTTGTACTGTTTTTTTTCTTAAATTTTGAATACATTTTTCTCCTATAAAAAGGTTATGAAATCTTATCAATGAATATGATGCTTTTAGGGTTGCCTTGATACTAGTGTAGTTGGTTTCTGACACATGTCCTTACAACTTTCAAGCAGGATTGTTCTAGTCTGTTATGTCATAGACTCACCATTGTATTCATGTAATCTATTGACATTATTATGGCTTCCTTTGATAGGCAGTTCTTCCTTCAGTACATTCAGTTGTGCATTTGAGTAGTTTATATTGAATTTGATCACCTATGAATGTGATACTTTTTTTTACTGGATTCCCTTAATTCTTTATGGTGGTGGGATAGGTACGAGGCATTTGTCTGTATGGGGACGCAATCTGATAAAGTGGCAGCTGGACATTTGGAACACTTGTTGCCTCATTTACCTGCAATAAATGATTTGTATGCTGAAGGATTTGATGCAAAATTCGATCTTGAATTACCAGAAAATCTGCATGGTGCTGAATGGTTTTCAAAAGCAACACTTAAAAGGTTTCTATTAAAGAATGACTTTTTTTTTTTAATTTTTTCTTTTTCTTTTATATTTATTTATAGGAATACCTTACTAGCTCTAATATTACTTTTCTTCTTAGGTTCCTTCATGTTGTTAGTTCACCAGATTTGATAAATGTCATCAGCAGTATCCTGGATGAGATGTCTCAGTTGGAGGATTCAAAGAAATTTCATGTTTCTTTATATGGGAAGGTGGTACCCTGTCTTTAAATTAATTAAATCTGGAATTGGATTTATGTAGTTTCTGATTAATATTTGTCTTCTGAAACCAGGGCCACAAGGATCATCTCGAAATGGAAAGAGGTAATTTTAACTAAATTCTATATGGTTTGGTTCTGCTTCTTGGCTTCTATTACCAAACAATTGAACTTTTCTTTCTCTCTACATTGCAAATGAAGAGGCCTTTCAGAGATTGGCTTCTGGGTAAATTATTGAAACTGTGAGATTGCAATCCCAGTAGTGAGGCCTTGGTTTAAGGTGGTATATATATTTCTATTTGCTTGCTATGACTATCTGTAGCTGTGATGGAATTAAATTTTTGAATTTATTGAATAACACATTAAGGTGGTATATATAATTCTATTTGCTTGCCATGATTATCTGTAGCTGTGATGGAATTAAATTTATGAATTTATTAAATAACACATGCCATATTTTAGTTCTGCAAGGTATTGTGGATATTTGTACACCATTATGGTAGCTGGGTAAAGGCTGCTTTTCCATGATGCTTGGTTTTTTCCTTTTACTGACTTTTTTTCTCTCATTATATAACTTAAAATATCTTTTGTAAGGACTGAATCACAAGCCATTGATAACTGTTATGATCACATTTTTTTTTCAAAAAAATAGAAATATCATCCCAAGCCATTGGAATGCCGTATCAACTGTTTTGATGTCATGCCTAGCAATTTCTAGTTGTATATAGTGGCAGTCCCTTCAATCTCTGATACTTTCTGTACGCACTGATTTGATATGTGCTGCTGGTGAATGCTGGTTTTTGGTCAAGCCAACTGAGGACTTCATTAGATTGCTCATTACATTATCAACTTTATCCCTTCAGTCCTACCAAAAGGCCTGAAGTTGATAAAAATATTATCTCCAAATTTAAGTGGTCAGCCTTAGAATTCTCTATATACATCAAACGACATTTTCCAATTAATGTTTCTGAGTACATTGAAGGGTCGTGGCTAAGTTTTTATCTGGTTTCTGATGTCTCTTTAGATGATAGAGTTTTTTTTGGTCATAAATGGCTATCTTGACTCTTATGTTAGTACCATTCTTCTCTTAAATTCTGTTTCTTTTAATTCTATTTCCCACTTTTGACAGATGGTAATTATAGCTCTTATGGTGAAGCACCAGCTTCCAAAGTAATTCCTTTTTCTCCAATGCTTTAGAGTTGGTTCATTTTGCAAATTCATTCACACTATTTTATACGAATAAAACGACTTTTTTCTATTATCTTGTTCTTCATTATTGCCCATTATAATTCTACTAACAATTTATTGCATATGAACAGCCAGAAGTTAGCATTGTGTCACCCGATGTTTCAAAGTATGTTCTTGTAACTGTTGCATTACATTTAACAGATATAGATTGGCTGCACCCACTATTAAGCTTTCTGAAAATATACTGCCAGGAATGAATTGTTACGAGCAATGGATCTAAGATTAACAGCTTTGACTGACAAATTGGCTGACACTTTTAACAAAGCCACTGGTGCTACATGCTCCCCTGAAGATCTGACCTATTTAGCAAAATTTTCTCAACATTTTGGGGCCACTAACATAGGGTACGTTTTCAGACAGATTTATGTAATTGTTTGTCATAAGCACTCTGAATGTATGATTGCATGTTTTAGATTGAGCTTACATTTCTGTTATACATTGCTGCTAAGCCGTTGAGCACATTTCCTATACATTGTGTTCATCTTGTCAGGCATTCTTTATGCAAGTTTATAGAACTAAACCACAAGAACCAGCATGTTGGGCCCCTGAGCAATGAAACAATCTTGCACTCATGTGATGTGACAAAAGACAATGCAAACAAGATTGTCAAAAGCCTGCAGAGTTCCAAACCATTACATTCTAATACACCAGTTAAGTATGGTGTTTCACCAGCAAAAGCTGCCCAGGTTGAGAGACACGGTTCAACAGAAAGTGAGGAATCTTCTAACTCTAGTGATGAGGATCAAACATCTACTGAGAGAAGCCGTTCTCTTGTAAGATCTGCAACACCCAGAAGATCAGCATCCCCTATGCGAAGGGTCCAAATAGGAAGAACTGGACCCCGCAGAGCTGCCGCATTAACTATCAAGAGTCTCAATTATTTTCCTGGCAGAGAGAGGCCAAATACGTTTAGAGATGCTTCTGAAAATGACTATGAAGGGGAAGTATCTGACCAATCCTATAAGAAATCAGAAATTGATGTAAGAAGGATAACTGTACAAGATGCCATCAGTCTTTTTGAAAGCAAACAACGTGATCAAACTACTGATATTCAGAAGAGAAAGTCATTAGCAGATGTTTCTGTTAGTACAAATAAATCTGTCTTGAGAAGATGGAGTGCCGGTATGGGGGAAACCTCTGTGCAAGACCAGCCAGAACATGTCCCTGAAGATCCCGTTCCAGTGACTTCTAATGATACGGTGCATTGCGAGATTCCAAAAAATTCAGATCTAGAAGTGGTTTCAGATTTTGTTTCCCAAATTGACAGTAGTAACGAGATTACTGATTGTGATAAAAAACCAGAAAGACGGGAAAATGTAGGTTTATACACTGAAGATAATCCAAATGAAACCAACCCAGAGGTAAAAGATGAAACTGTAAATAAGTTAGCAGCATCAGCAGACTGGAATCAACGAAAGCAAGAAGAATTCAATCAAATTCTTAAAAAAATGGTTGAAAGCAAGCCTGTTTTATTTGGGAAGTCCAAGCCCAGCAGAAACCAGAGTATTTCATTTGAGCAGAGAGGAGGGTCTTACAATCATTATAAGGAAAAGCGTGACGAAAAACTTAAAGGAGCAAAGGCTGGAAAAGTAGAAAAAGAAGCACAATTCCGACAAATGCAGCAACTACTTGATAAGAGTAAGGTTGAAATGACCAAAAGTGCGAGTGCAAGTAAAATAGGTTCTTCAAGATTGCCCCAAACTTCTCAAAGAAAATCAACTCAAGCTGCAAATTCTCCAAAGGAAATATCTAAGCCTTCAGCTACAAAAAGGATATCATCTAGAACGTCACCCATGCCTGCTACACGTAAGTCTTGGTCAGCAACACCTTCACCAAGGACAGCTGGTACGTCCCCAGCCAAAGCACGTGGTGGAATTTCATCTGCCAACACCACCCCAACACGGCGGAAGCCTGTGTCCACTACATCTGTTCCCCAACCAAGCCCCCAAAAGGAAAGGTCTCAGCCGCGGAAGAGAAACGACAAAGAAACTCAGACCAGCAATAATTCCAAGAGCCTCAGAAGCATGACTGAGAAGCGGCAGCCAGCTGTCCCAAACAAGAGCAAGGCAGTCAAAGCAAAAGTGACGACAGCTTCTGAAGAAGCCTCTGTTCCTTCAAAGACTATCTTAAGTAATAAGGGAACCAAGAAAAGCAGTGTGGTGCCTTTGGAATCAAAACCATTTTTACGCAAGGGTTCTCGGATGGGGCATGGAACTGCCGATCTTATCAAGAAAAAAGGTCCTCCTAAAAGTGAAAAATCTCAGAAAGAGAGTGCAGATCTTATTGAAGATCGAGAAAGTGAGTTGGTTGTCAATGCTTCTGACTTGGTCAGTCACCATTCAGACGGGGATACGATGACACCTATTCATCAGAATGCTGCTACAGTACCAGACCCTCAGATAAATAACCAATCGCAATGCAGTGAGCCAGAGAAGTTAGACCAAAAGCCTACTGATGGTGATGTCGTAACATACACGGAAGAGTCTTCCTTAAATATAAGGAATGAAGAAGAATTAACCATATCACCTTCTGCCTGGGTGGACACAGAAGAGGATTCGTCCAAGCCATGTGAGGATGACACATTTCAATCAGTATCTCTGGCAAATGCTGTTCCAGTGGGATCATCTAGTCCTCGTGTTCGTCATTCTCTATCACAGATGCTACAGGAAGAAAGTAGTGAACCTGACACTTGTGAGTGGGGAAATGCCGAGAATCCCCCTGCCATGATATACCAAAAAGATGCACCCAAAGGTTTGAAAAGACTGTTGAAATTTGCTCGGAAGAGCAAGGGCGATACAGGTTCCACTGGCTGGTCTAGCCCATCTGTTTTCTCTGAAGGAGAGGATGATGCAGAGGAACTTAAAAATTCTAATAAAAGGAATGCTGACAATCTACTGAGGAAGGCCGCACTCAATGTGAAAAGCTACGGACAACCAAAAAATTCAGTACATGATGGATATGAAAGAAATTTAGGTAGAGTATACTTGTCTAGTGTTGCTCTTCTTTTTTAATTTATTTTCCCAATCTCCTTCAAACCTGATGATGCATTGCAGTAAGTTTGGAACCTGTCAATGTTTTTCACCTTTCTCTTAATACTATATTTTCTCCGAATATATTTTTGACTAAAACTTAAACATTAGACGCTTTCCTTTTGTTCATCTTTATCTGTCATTTGGTGAAACTCGTCTGTATACCCTCACATAGTTGCAATGTACTTGATTAGCTATGCTCCACATATATGGTGCTTAATAATATCTGGAAGTCTCTGGTTCAGTTATATATGGAGCAAATCATGGTCAAACTTCTGAAATGAACTAACCACCCATAGTAAAAAAAGATAATACTATCGTAATTTAATGGTAGTTTCTTCTTGCAGTTGTTTAAATTACTCTTGACTAATAAAAAAATAGTAAGCTGTGCTTTTTCCAATTCCTCATGTTTTTTGCCATGCAGCAGGCAGAGGTGATGGCAAGGATTCTCACAAGATGCAAGACGGTGCTGGTCCAACCACAAGAGGTCGGTCTTCATTCCATGACCAATGCTTGAAAATTTGATTTTAGTGTTCCTTAATACCTTGGAATTGTACATTTTTCTTTTTCACTAATAGTGATCCTTATTAATTCCTTTGTTTTGTTTTTCGTGTACATGATCCAGGGTCAAGATCATTCTTTTCTCTTTCAGCTTTTAGGGGAAGCAAGCCCTGAGTCAAAGTTTCATGGGAAACTGCCATTAACTTTGCCATCATCCCTGGACCAGATCTGTATCAACTAAAGCTAAATCAGAATAATTTCAGCGCGCGATGTTATAAATTATATTGCGAAGTGGGGGGGTTTGGTGAAATGCTGTAAATTCATTAAATTGTGTTCGCCCTATTTCTATACAATTTCCGAAAGTCATATCATATTATCAGGTCTTCCCTAGGAAAATTTTCCCATAGCTGGATTCTTTGTTGTAGTGTCCCAAACGTTCATTTCATCGTATGGTGTTGTTACTTCGGAAATATTCATCACTGTAGATAACTAAATGATTATGTTCTTTTTGTCAGCTCAAACTAATATCTCGCCCGGTTAATCTTTTTTTAAATGAATTTAACCCAAGCGGATAAAAAATGTTTTCTTTTAAAAGGTGTTAAGAAATTAAAATGTTTTTATAGAACTACAAATGCGAAAAATTTCGGCTTATTTAAATCAGTCAGCCAAGCTCATTGATGTATATCCGAGTCGGGTTTAATAATATTAATCTAATTCATAATCTATATAAGCCAAACACTTCGAGCCATCTTTATTATCAAATTCACCTCCTCTGTATATAAAAATAAATCTTTTTTAAGAATGAATCAATGCTTATTTGGTATGATTAAGTTAATGATCTAATTTTAAAACAAAATTTATAACATTCCAAAATATAACATTTAATTATATAATAGATATCACATATTTAATATAATAGATCAATCATAGTCAAAAGTATAAAGTAATATTTACAGTAATCCAAAATAATCATAAAGATTAAACTTTATATACAGCTATATATAGTGACTATTCTAAGAAAACTAAGCATCCATAGCATCACCGTCCAATGCATGTTTCAAAGAGACCTCATATCCCTTTACTCACACCTACTGGATGATCATTGCAAAAAGAGAAAGTAAAGAAAACACATAAACACAATCACAAACAAAAGGGTAAGCTAGGTATCAAAACAATACATTATAAACTTAAAACATTTCATACAAGAGTCATATGTAAGATATATTAACCAAACATCTTAATATGCAAAGACCTATAATGAACTATCCGAACATAGAATGAATGTTGAGTTATGGTAGACTGTGCACTTGAGGTGATTTCTACTCTTTGCAAAACCATTATCAATGGGTTTCACCCTACCACACTCACAAGATTAGTCTGTTTCACGTCTTGGATCATACTAGAAGCACCCGAGACTAAGACCTCCTGCTACTCTCACCACATGTATCAATCCTCTCTATTTGAGAATGAATGACCCTTAGAGTTCATGATACCCCCAAGACTGAGCTCTTTGCATTTAGACTAATGATACTTGAAACTACACCAAGAAGTTCCACTTTGGAACTAACTTTCACCACTTTGAAACCACTTGAAACTTTATATGTATTACTTTACTTTTAAATTACATACTATCATATAACATCACAGATCATATTGCTAAGAACCATAGACAACCCATCAAATCATCAGAAAACACATAAAACACAAGTATATAAACATACAAATTGACGCTCAGGTGCTCAAGACTGGTGCTCAACGCCCCAAAAATAGTGACATAGCCCCCAGGTGCTGGAAAACTGGCGCTTAACGCCAGACCTCAACTCTCAACGCCATGACAAAAGCACAACCATTAAATTTCTAACTTTCGACACTATGCCCCCAACTTCTAAAGATCTCTAGGACCCTCCAAACCCAGAGAAAACTCTAAAAACATTGATGTAACTTAGATTGACCCCTTGAAACCCTAATTCACTCATATAAGCCACCTGAACTCAATTTTACACTTCCTAACCCCCATATCAGTTTACCAACTCAATAACCAAGTCTAAATGCACTAGATAATACACCCTAACATCTCAAACTCACAACCCTTTTGTTTCAAGTTCTTACCCTACAAAACCTCTAATTTCGACTAAAAACACCTAAGAACTCACTCTAAGATGCTCCTAACAGTTCTACACTAGATATTTCTCATTTAAAGGCCTAAACAAGTCCTAATAGGTCTAATAGCAGACCTTTAACTTGTCAAAACAATTTGCACTCATTGCTTCAAAATCTCACTACTCAAAGCCCTCACTTTTACATCAATAACACTTCTAAACTTCAACTATGAACCACCTCTTTACTACATATCAGATTTCACACATAAAACACTTCTAATAAGTCTCAAATTACCTCATGACAACTCCTAGATAATTGCTTCCTCACCCCAGTCTCTCTTTCTCAAACTTACCCATTAAAATCTCCCTTTTTAGTCTTAAAACTCAAGAATTTGACCAACCCTCATTCCAAAACACTTGAATTCTATTTCAAACACCAAAACCACTTTATCACACCCAATCATGATAGTAAATACATCGATAACACAACATACCAAGCATACAAACATCATACAATCACTTATCTTCATTTAATTACAAATAGTATTAATAACAACATAACAATTCTTCTTAAATCATCTATCAATCATAAAATATTCTAAATTCAAACTCCAAATAGATAACTAAGACAATGTCTAGCTTCCCTTAACTCACACTGAACAACCCAACTCTAATGACGCCTCACCGATTGCTTGAAACGTAAGGAATTTCTAGACGAACCTATGATCACACCGAAGGATGACCGAAAAGAATCCTTAGGACCTCAATTTAACTGAGAATTAAGGAAGGAAGATAATTTGATGCATGCAAAACAGTTTCCATGCATGATCATGGACCGAAAATAACAGGGAAAGAGTAGTAGTAGTTGTTGATAAGGGGAACTATGTGAAAGCTAAAACCCAAACCCTTGTGTGTTTTTGATGATGACAACAATAGAAATATTTTAATAGTTTCTTGCACAACAACTGAATTGTTTAGTTGTTTAATATGTTTGTTTGTGCTTGAATTGTTTTGTTTGCATACTTACTGTGGTTAAACATGAGTTTATATTTGTAGTATGCATATTCATAGTTTTGAATAACAAAACTCTTTGCAAAAAAAACATATCTGTATGAAGAAATCGATTATAGTGTTTATGTAATCAATTAGACTCATTAGATATCAAGAAATTCTTAATTGTAGCAAACTACAAGTTAAAACTCATGCCTTTGCTAACACCTTATTGTTGAGTGCAGGGATGAGTTTTCAAACGAAAATGTTTTCAAAATTTCTTAAGTGTAATACTTAACCGATTACACAATTTTCTTAATCAGTTAAACTCTGCGCACACTGAAAACTATTTTCATGATAAGTCTTAACTAACATAAGAGTCATATTTTGAATTGCTTCGATTACATTAATCGCGTAACATGTTAAATCTATTTTAATGTAATTCTGGTATAGAAGTGAAAATTGCTTAACCGATTACATTAATTTTGTAATCGATTAATATGTGTCAGACTTGAGAAAAACTATATATTGACGCATAACGCTCTGCATTAATAACTCTTGAACATTTGATCTTTAATATCTGACAAAGTGAGTTGAGAAAGAAATTGTAGGTGTGCTCATTCTCCAAGAATCAAAGAAACACTAGTTTGGAAGATCTTAAGGATTCTTGAAGGATTTTATGTGTACTTTCATTGGCTGATCATCATCCGCACTCTGAGGTGTTTCTTACCTAATCAGTATTGTTGATTTTGCAATATGAGGATTGAGGTTCCCCTGTTGCTGGTGGCTAGGAAGAGAACGTGAGGTTCTGGATACTTTGAGAGGAGTCTTAAATGGTGTTCTGAAAAAAGAGGATTGTTCTTTTTCTGTATTTGACTATAGTAGATTTGGAGTTAGAGAGAAGGATACATTGAGTGAGTTTCTCTATATTGCTTGCTGTATAACTCAATCTTTATAGTAAAGAGGTTTCCAATCTCAAGTTGATTGAAAGGGAGTGGATGTAAGCATTGAGGCCGAACCAATATAAAAATCTTGGTGTTTGTCTTTCTATCCCTTAACTCCCTTTATTGCATTACAATCTTTATTTGCTTGTGTTTCAAGAAAGTGCAAAAGATTTTCAAAGTTTTTCAAAAGAATATATTTTTTAATAACAACCAATCCACTCCCCCTTCTTGTTTGGGAAACAAGGCCTACACATTTCTACAATTTGCACTAGAGTTGGTTTTTCAAAAGTTACTCGAAAACTAATCGATTGGATTTTTTGTGTAATCGATTATTTTGATCCTGATGGCCTCTGTTTCTCAAACCTTTGGTGAAGGTGCTTCCACAAACAGACCTCCTTTATTTGTAGGAGAAAACTACCCTTTTTAAAATTAGAATGAGAATTTTCTTGGAATTTGTAGATAAAGGTATTTAGGATGCCGTGATAAATGAACCCTATGAGCCTACAAAGGTTGTTGGCGGTAAGAATGTTTTAAAGAATTTTTCTGAGTGGAACCAAGATGAAAGTAAAAGACCACACTATGATGTTAAAGCTAGAAATATTATTTCATCTACATTGACTATTGACAAGTTTTTCAGGATATCTACATCCTAGAGTGAAAAAGAAATGTTGGATGTCCTTGAAGTGACTCGTGAAGGAACGAATGAAGTGAAAAGGGCCAAAAAGAACTCTTTCATTCAAGAATATGAGATGTTTCAGATGAAACTTGGAGAAAACATTTATGATTTCCAAAAGAGGTTCACACATATTGTTAATAATCTCATAGAACTTGGAAAGTCTTTTGAAAAAGGAGGAGACCAATATGAAGATCTTAAAGAGTTTGAATAGAAGCTGGCAACCGAAGGTGACTGCCATCTCTGAATCAAGGGATTTGACATCCACGAACATGGCTACACTGTTTGGTAAACTCAAGGAGCATGTGTTGGAACTTGGAAGAAGAATATGAGCAAAAGCACTCAATAGCCCTCAAGATTTCTAGTAAGAAAGCTTCAAGAAGCAATGATACATATGCAGATTCATATGCTGAAGTACCAGAAAAAGAAGTACTCAACATGATGGTAAAGAAATTTACAAAATTTATGAAATCTAGAAACAATGTATCTGATTTTGCAGGAAATATAAAGGGAAGAAAAACAAAAGGCAAAACTGCTACTTCTATCTACTATGAGTGTGGTAAAGAAGGCCATATTAAACTAGAATGTGCAACCTTAAAGCAAAATCACAAAACTGAGGAAAGGTTCAATCAGGATAGGAGGAAAAGCAAGCAAAGAAAGGCCTACATTGCATGAAAAGATTGTGATTCTGGAGATTCTTCCAGTGATGAAGATAACCAAAGCCTAGAGGAGGAGACAAATCTGTGTCTCATGGCTGGATCAGTTAGCTTAGAAAGCAATGGCAACAACTTCAGTGATGAGCCTATTGAAGATAAATACTATTAGTTGTTGGATGCATTTCAAGAACTTCATGTAGAGGCAATGAAGTTGCGGTACAAGGTTAATTGATTAAATAGTGAGAAAAGAGATCATGAATACAGAATTTATAACCTTGTTGAAGATAATAACAAATTGAAAATTGATCTTAATGCTACTTTACAATCTGTTGAATCTGCTAAATCAAAAGCTAAAGTTGTTGTTGGAGATTGTAAAGATTGCCCTACTCATCTAGAAAAGATTAATTACTTAACAAGCACATTGTCAAAATTTACTCTTTGTAGATCAAACTTAGAAGCTATTCTAGGCTCTCAAAGAAGAGTAATCAATAAGGAAGGAATAGGTTACAGTGCTAAAGTGAAAGAATTAACTCAAAGAAATTTACTGATTTGAGTAAACCTTCTACTGTTACCTATTTCTATTGCAATACTATTGGTCACACTGTTAAATCTTGTTATTATAAGAAAGTTGGTGTTCCAAAGGAAAAGTATCAATGGATTCCCAAGAAACTAACTACTACTACTAACACAAAAGGCTCCAAGTTTATCTGGGTACTTGTTTCCAAACTGTATGATGCTTTTGCAGGAAAATAAACAGAACTGGTGGCTGACTAGGACTCAAGGAAGGATCACAAAGGAAAAAATCATTAACCTCTTGAGTATCACATGTGGTAACTGTAGTTTAATTTTGTAATTCATGCATCATTCATGAACTGAAACATTTTTATTGATGTGTATGAATGATCTGTGCTTGTTTGTGACTATATTGGTTGAAAAACATTTTTACGAATTTTAACCGATTACGTTAGTAATGGAATCGATTAAAACCTTCTCAGTATTTCTCTGTTTTTGAAAGTTTGAGACTGGTTGAAACTTAATGGATTAAAAAACTAATGAAATCAATTAAGATTATGTACTGGGCCTTTTTAGATTTAAATTTTCAAATGGGACTTCTTTGAACTTAATCAATTAGGTCATTTATAAAAATTGTTTATGTGTTCTTGAGCCACACTGCTCTGCTACTTAGCCTCTAAAACCCTATTTGTGCACAAGTGTCTATGTGAAACCTTGATTCTATAATGGCTTCTTCATCTGCTCGACGTGGAAAAAGAGCAACACCTGTTGAAAGACAAGCCAATCCCACTGGATGGATTAGTGATGAGGAAAAGCAAAGCGACTTCATATGCTTTTGGGATTCAAAGAAGTTATTAGGCATAAATTTCTAAGCCTTCTTTTCTTCCGTAATGAAAGATTCATATTTTAGGAGTGGTTGATTTATCAGGGTCTTGCCAAATTTGTTGAAATGGACGGTGACTACTACCCTGACTTGGTGAAGGTATTCTACAAAAATCTATGGGTTGAAGATAGCCGCATTCATTTTCGGGTAAAAGGTGTTGATGTTTGTATTGATGAAGCTGTATGGAAGACTATTGCAAGATTCCGTATTGCCGGGATTAAGTCCCATTTAGGTATGCTAGGTATCAACAAGATGACAATCTACAAAGACTGTCTAAGGTTTCTTGAAGAACCAAGAGATTTCACTCTCTTCAGAGTTGATGGTTTAAAAGGAGATGAGGGTCTTTGTGCATTTGTTATAGCTTGGATTCTACTACCTAGAGGTGGAAATCATGCACAACTCACCATTGAAGATGTATTTCTGTAGCATGCCTTGCAGGCTAATGTTCTCACAAACTAGATTTCTGTGATAAGTGGTCATATGACCAAGATCACTAAGTAGAAGGTACATCACCTTCCATATACTATTTTCATTAGCAGGATATTGAGGCACATTGAGTTGATGTCACAAATGAAGTGACCTTGGGCTGTTCAAAGAAAAACAGGATAAAGAAACTTGCCCTGCACCATATGGGACTGAGGAAGGATGAAAAATGCTGGTCATTAAAGGATGAACATGTACCTGTGATGGAAGAAGTTGAGCCTATAAGCGTTGATAAGTCTAACTACTGTTTCAAGCCTCAATTTGAGTTTGAAAAATTTGTGGTTGAACAATTTAAGAAGCAAGATGTCAAGCTATCCAAGGTGCAAAAATCATTGTCCGATTTGCATAGGAAGTTGGACCGTGCCCTAAAAATCAATGCTTTTGGGGGAACACCTGAAGATGACTCTGTCAATGAAGAAGACAAAACAAATGAAGACTTCATATAGATATCTGACTCAGAATAGGAATTAAAGTTTAAGTCTTAGAGTATGTTTTGGCGTTTTGGTTTATGTTCTTGGAATAAATGTAATATGGCTATAAGGCCATCCATATTTTGAATTATGTAATTTGGTTATTTTCTATAATGAATGAAATTAAATGTTTTCGATCAAATCTTATTCAAACTGATTAAATTGATTACTTGATTGATTAAATGAGTAATGTGATTGATTGGCTGATTGGATAAATCAGATTGGACAACCCTGTTGTATGAGTGCAAACTGCTAATTTACTGTCATACACATCATTACATACTCATGCTTTGTTGATGATTCATTTTGCTTCACAACTATGTTGGATTACTGGACTAACCCTCAACATAGTTGAGAAAGTTGTGATTTGCAAGTTTATTACAAAAGTTGATAGGACTACATGAACATACCACTGGTATGAAATTGTTTATCAAATGGTCCGTAGAAGTTAACCGATTAAACTGTTAGAGAAATCAATTAACAATCAAGAATGTGGTTTGATTCTCATTATTGCTGAATCATTATATTTAATCATTCATTTTGCTAGAAAAAGATTTCATGCATTCTAATACTATTAAACTCATATCTGTTGTACATCAAATTTGAGCATTCTGAATAATTGAACATGATAATACAATGGCTTCAAGCAATATTCTTACTATGATACATGTTAATACATCTACTGCTTGAAATCTATTATGCTATTCCTGATCTATTACATTGATTAGATTATACTGTGTTAATGTTTTTTTTTTGTTGGCTCTGATACTAGAATATATCTAGTGATTGAACTGATTAGAAAGAGCTACTACATCATGATAGGGGGATCATCAATTTCTGCGTAAGAAATTTATATTGATGTATCTCCTTATCCACTTAATTTCCTATTACTTTGTATCATTTTTGCTAATGCCAAAGGGGGAGAAGTAAATGGAAGTAACTGCTGAGATTGTTGACAACACAAACTCTATATCAAACTGGTTTTTGATGATGACAACACACTGCTTAATAACAGTACATATGTTCCAATACTACATGTTCAATTGATATGCTATTCTGTTTTGAACATTGTCTCAATTGAACATGCTTTGTTATTTTGCATGGATGTTCCTATGATTGAATATGTGTTATATATTTGGAACATGTCTGTGTTGAAATGTGTGTTAAAATGTTTTTGATTACTGTTACACATTTCCAAAGAAAAGCTCACAAGTACTTTTATGAACTTATACTTGTTGTAACAAAGGTTCAGTTCAGTCGACTACACTGGTAATGGAGTCGATTAAGCTAAAATCTTTGTACAGATTTTGTACACGTGTACTTGATGAGATTTTGAGATGAAAATAATTTCAAAGTGTTTTTTCATAAGTCAGTGATAGTGTGGATCACTTATTCAATTGTATTACTGTTGCATTTGGAATTCTGTTTTGCCTACTTGCTCCAACGACTATATTTTCAAAAGTTAGTTAGGATTAACTAAATAGGTCAACTGTCATAAATGTGTGTTAATTCTGTTGACTAAGGAGCTTGTGTGTTGACTGTTTGTTATAACTGATTTATTACAGTCGACTCTATTAGTAGGTCATTCAACTGAGGCTGACAGGAAAACTATAAATAGAAACAGAACACGATTTGTTCTGAGACTTTTGTGATCTAACATTTTCATTGTCCTGTTTCGGAGAAAGCTCTCAGTTTCGCTCCAAGAATTCTCCAAGAAGACGGTGGTGATCTTTCTTGAGAGAGATTCATATTGAGGAGTCAATTGCGCTTACTGTTTGATCAACATCTGCACAAAGAAGGTGCTTCTGGTTTGATCTTGAAGGCTTGACATCCTGTGAAGACTGCTACATTTGACTGAAGGTTTGGAAACCTTTGAAGTGTGTTGTGATAGGCTTGACAACCTGTGAAGCATGCTGTGATAGGCTTGGCATCCTATGAAGAGTGCTGGTGACACGTTGAGGATTGTTCAACGTGGGTGCATATTCCAGGAGAGGGGATTCTTGCTGCAATTCTGATTTTTGTGTGCAGCTATATTTGGTTTTGGGTTAGAGAGGAGATTTATATTTTTGCGTGGTGCTTCTATAAATTCCTTGTTGTAAAAACCGCAATCATTATAGTGCATTTGCTTCCAAGGTTGGAAGGACACTGGATGTAGGCATTGTTGGCCGAACCAGTATAAAAATTAATGTTTGATTTTCTCTATCCCTGCACTCTTTTAATTTAGTCGACTATATCTGTTTAGCAGCCAACTACGTTTTTCCGCTGCATTACATTTTTCAATAACTTGCATTTCAAGGAAAGATCAAAAGCTTTGAATTTTCATACCAAGATTGCGAAAGGATTTTAAATTTGAACTAACACCAATTCACCCCCATTCTTGGTGTAAAACGAAGCCAACCTGTTTCCTAACAATTGGCACCAGTGCTGGTTTTCATAAGATATTTGAAAATTCAGTCGACTCTGTTTTTATTTTATTCGACTGTAAAACCTGGGGATGACTTCTTTTTCGCATTCAAGAAATGCTTATGATTTTGAAATTGATTTTGCATCTGCTCCCTGTAATTTGAGGTTAAAATCTGTAATTGATGGTTTCTTTGAAAACTTCAAAACAGCTAGCTTGAAATGCAAGGCAACCCATGAGGAAGAAGGTTGCACACAGACGCAAAAATCGATCTTGCTGAACAGTAAGTTTACAAAATTTCTGAAGAAGACGAATAATCAAGATCATTCTGCGGATGCCAAGAAAGAAAAGAATAGAGGAGAGCTGATCATGATGGCAAAATCCAGAATACTCAAGCCTGATTTGGAACAACAGTCTAAAAGTCCAACCTGGTATCTTGATAGCGGCTGCTCTAGGCACATGACTGGAGATCCTACAAAATTCACTGATATATCATACAAGGGTGCTGGTGATGAATCGACATTTTATTGATTTCGCTTAGTTTATTGTGCTAAAATTAATCAGGGAATTGTGCTTAAATGTCCGGTATTTTCCCATTTTTCCTAATTGTGCTTAATTTGATCAGAAATTCTTATTTTAATTAATTTGAATTATCTGAGACTAATTATTTGCATTATTAATTGTAAGGAAATTATTGGATGAAATTTTGGAACTTAAAGAAAAATGACACATCAATTATATTTTAAGCTAAAGTGAAAAGAGGTGTGGATTTCAATTTTGGGGTGCACATTGAGATGGACTTGACTCCATGCTTCCTGCAGCTCATTGATTCAATTAGCAAAGGAAATGAAGAAGTGGTGTTGGAATTTAGTGAGCAACTGCACACGCACATGGCAATTCTTGTGCTGCTGCCTTCAAGAGATAAAAGGGAAATTATTGTCACATCCGGCTTATGGACAACACGTTGCATCACACATGATATTATTCATTCTTGAATAGCATAGTTTGGACTTTAAAAGGGTGACATCCAACATGGCCCATGGAATAGGCAACAATACTTTGATTTATTTTCTTCTAGCCAGCACATCACGGCCCATGGCAGCCTCTTCCATCCAGTAATTGCATCCCGCTGAAGCCACAATGCCACGTCCACAAGCTGGTCCACCGCCTCACCCATATATATATGCGGAGTTTAATTGGAAGAAGGGTATGGGTCACGACCCACAATTAATTGCTGCAGCACATTGAGAAAAGAAGGTCCAGCTTGAGTAGCTCACGGACTACCATGGCCTAGTAATTAGGCCAGAGGTGTGTCACAACTTGCTCAATCAATTTGGAGGTGCTTGAAAAGGTGTTGATTCTCTTGGGATGATTGAGAGCACCACGAACCAGGTTGTATTCTTTGAGATGAAAGTGTTTTTCAATTGAAAGAGGAGTGACGTCCAGAACACAGCTACAACGCACACAAGGAGCAACTACTTATTCCATTTAAAACTCAATAAAAGAAGTGCAGCAGTCCAGAGCTCACGCCCCTGTAGCAAAGATGCGGTCCACCAAGATCCAACATGTGCACGACCCGACAACTTCAGCAACATGCTTCTTCAATCATGAAGCTCACGGTCCATGCAAATAAAAAGGAACGTCCAACAAGCAACTGCAACAAGGCTGCACTCAAATTCTTCACGGACAACAGCCCATAACACACATGCAACAAACATTTGAAGAGGCTGCCACATCAAGAAATAGAAGCCTTCACGGCCCAAGCTTCACGACATTTGAAGAGGTGCTTCATGATCCACGACCCATGGGAAAGCTGCAGTATTAAAAGGCACAAGGCCAGCTACAAGAGAAAGAGCTTGGTGCACATGGAAATTCCTGCAGCTTTGATAAAGGCATGTAGCGTCCAGCATGGGCAGTGGAGCCCAATCATTGATTGATGAAGAAGTCCAACTACACAGCAGCAGCTTTGGAGCACATGCATGCTTTTCATATTACTGTAGCTCACGGCCCACATGGGAGACACACAACCCTAGACTTATTCCTAGGAGGGCCGTCACTTATTTTGAGGGGGGCATACTATTGTTAGATTGGCTGGAAGGGGATTCTAAGGAGCCGCCACCCTAGAGAAAAGACTTTACTTTTGTTTTTGTATAGCACACAGAGAATTCGAATGGAGGGATACAGATAGCTATTGGGCAACACATTGATTGTTTTTATCTTTTTGGAAAAATGCTGCTTCATTTTGGGAAGAGTGATGCGCACATTTTGAGAGTTCAACAAAGTTTTCTTCTTTTCTTTATTTCTTAATGCTTGGATTAGTCTACAAGTTGAATACGGTTGAATGATGTTAATATTTTAATCTAATTGCAATGATTTTTCAGTTTGGGTTCTTTTAGTTTCAATGTAAATTATTGTCACTTCTAAAGTTAAGTTTATTTTATTATTGTTCATGCATTACTTTTATTTTACTGTGTCCGTGATGAATTTACTTAGTGTTAGGTTAGTCAAAATCTTTTGCATTTAACTTGCGTTGATAGATGCTCACAATATGTCTTATCATGTTTTAATTAGCCGTTGCATTTAGATTAGTTTACACATCTTCCTTTACGGTTTAATTTATTGTTTCCATGATGTCTATTATGTTTGGTTTATTGTTTCCATTCATTGTACTGTCTGTTTCATTTGGTAGTGATAATTTAACTGTGATGTTAGCTTAGGTTAGTTGGTTGGTCGTTAACAAAATTATATCGCTTCCTTGAGATGTCCCGGACTGTCTTTATGTTTATTCTACTCTGTCTGGCACTCTATGAAATCTGATTGTGTTCTTGTGACGGGTATATGCTTAGTTGCGCAGTTGGTGATTGTATCCTCGCTTAGTTGATCGATCTGTATAGAACACATAGGATGGAATAGGTGTATTGTGTTCGCTTAGTTCGCAATTATGATAGCAGGATTAACCTTTGCTTAGTCGATTAACTGTGCTGGATTAGAGGCTAGAGTAGTTTATTCATGAGACTTGTGCACTTTAATTGTCATACTGCTGCTCTGATTCTGCTCAATTTTTAATCTATTGTCTGCTTGCGATTAGGTATACGCTTAGTTGCCTAATCAGTGTCAATTCTTCGCTTAGTTGATTAGACTGTATGGTGGATGACTGATTAAATTTGTGCATTGCATTCGCTTAGTCTGTAATTTTGAAGACCGAATTAGCCTTCGCTTAGTTGGGTGATTCGTGTCGGATTTGGATTAGAGTAACGTGTACTTGTCATTGATTTGTGATTGGGAGCATAGTGATTGAGTTAATGACCAACCGTTTTCATTCTATATTTGTTTCTGTTTTTACATTTATGTTTACATCTGTGTTTACATTTCTGTTTGCATCTGTGTTTTAATTTAGTTTATCCGCATTCACAATCCTTTCGCAACCCCCTCCCCCCCACTTCGTGTTTGACCTGATTCTCGAACCCCATTTGGTCCTTGAGAGACGACCTAGGAGTCACTTCCTAAGCTATACTGCATTTCTCATATGCAATCAAATTTGTATGGGCCGCGACACCCATCAACTGGTCATGTCACATATGGCGACATCAACAAGGGAAGGATAATTGGCATAGGTAAAATAAAAAACTCCTTCTTATGAGATTAAAAATGTTCCACTTGTTGAAGGGTTGAAGCATAATTTGCTTAGCATCAGCCAATTGTGTGATAAAGGTATGAAGATAACTTTTGAACCTAAATACTGTCCAATCAGCAATGGGACGAAAAACAAGCTACTTCTGGTAGGAAAAAGGGTAAACAACATTTACTTAATCGATTTCTCAGATAATACATTCGAATCTGTTGTTTGTTTGATGACTAAGGAAGAAGATGTGTGGCTATGGCACAAAAGACTAGCTCACATTAGCATGAGTCAACTGAACAAGCTTGTCTCCAAGAATCTAGTGAATGGTCTGCCCAAGATTCGATTTAAGATTGATAGGTTATGTGACACATGCCAAAGAGGAAAGCAAACCAAACAGTCATTCAAAAGTAAGAGTGAAATTTTAACCAGGAAGCCTTTGCAACTACTCCACATGGATTTATTTGGACCATCCAGAACCAAGAGTCTTGGAGGTAATTCTTATGGACTAGTTATTGTAGATGATTATTCAAGATATACTTGGACTTATTTCATTGCAACTAAAAGTGATGCACTCAATGTCTTCAAAAGATTTGCCACTGCTGTGCAAAATGAAATGGATATGAAAATCAAGGCTATCCGAAGTGACCATGGAGGAGAATTTCAAAATATGGATTTTGATGAATACTTAGCTGAAATGGGAATCACTCACAACTTTTCTACACTCAGAACACCACAACAAAATGGAGTTGTGGAAAGAAAGAATAAAGCACTTGAAGAGTTGGCAAGGTCAATGTTGAATGATAGAGACATGCCGAAATACTTATGGGCAGGTGCAGTGAGCACAACGTGTTATGTATTGAATAGGACAATCATCAGATCTATACTGAAACTTACACGGTATGAATTGCTCAAAGGAAGGAAGGCAAACATCTCACATCTGAGAATCTTTGGAAGCAAGTGTTTTGTATTAAATAACGACAAAGAGAATCTTGGAAAGTTTGATTCAAAAGCTGATGAAGCAGTTTTCATAGGATATTCTTTAAACAGCAAGGCGTACCGGGTGTACAACAAGAGAACTATGAATGTGGAGGAATCTGTTCATGTTGCATTTGATGAGTTTATCATGGATTCAAGCCATTCTAAACAATTCAGGAACATTGTTGAAGAAGACGAGAACTTAAGTAATGAAGAAGATCATGAAGAAATTACTGAGAAAGAAGTTAAAACAGAGCAAGTCGAATCTCCTGAGGTTGACTCGATTAAGATTTGGAAGGTACCAAAGAATGTATCAACAGAAAACGTTATTGGTGAAATGTCAAGAGGTGTATCGACAAGGAGACAACTGAACCAGTACTGCATGAACGTTGCTTTTGTATCCAAAATTGAGCCAAAGAAAGGTGAAGAAGCATTAAGTGACGAAAAATGGATAGTTGCCATGCAAGAGGAACTTAATCAGTTCACAAGGAATAATGTGTGGGAATTAGTGCCTAGAAAACCTGATTACAAGTTATAGGTACAAAATGGGTTTTCCGGAATAAGATGGATGATTATAGTGAAATCATAAAGAACAAGGCAAGGCTAGTAGCAAAAGGCTACTATCAGGAAGAAGGAATCGACTATGATGAAACATATGCGCCTGTAGCCAGACTAGAAGCTATCAGAATACTTTTAGCTATTGCATCTACAATGAAATTTAAGCTGTATCAAATGGATATTAAGAGCGCCTTTCTAAATGGTTATATCAAGGAAGAGGTATATATTGAGCAGCCACCTGGATTTGAAGATTTTGAATATCCTGATCATGTTTACAAGCTCAAAAAGGCCTTATATGGATTAAAGCAAGCTCCAAGATCATGGTATGAAAGGTTAAGTGAATTTCTTATGAAGAAAGGATACTCAAGGGGAAAGGTTGATTCTACTCTTTTCATAAAAACCTCAAATAATGATAAATTGTATGTACAAATTTACATTGGTGACATTATATTTTGGTTCAACTAATCCTATGTTGTGCAAAGAGTTTTCAAAAGTTATGCAGGAAGAGTTTGAAATGTCTATGATGGGAGAATTGACATATTTACTAGGACTACAAGTGAAGCAAACCACAGATGGGATATTCATCCACCAGTCTAAGTACTGCAATGATCTTTTGAAAAGATTTAAGATGACAGAATGCAAAGATGCTGCTACATTGATGAGTCGATATTTTATTGATTTCACTCAGTTTATTGTGCTAGAATTAATCAGGGAATTGTGCTTAATTGTCCGGTATTTTCCCGTATTTGCTAATTGTGCTTAATTTGACCGGAAATTCTAACTTTAATTAATTTGAATTATTTGAGCTTATTATTTTCATTATTGAGTGCAGGGAAAATTCTGAAAATACAATTTGAGATATTTAGAAGTTAAATGAGCTTAAATGAGAAAGGAGGTGTGAATTTCAATTTTTGGAGGTGCACACGGATGGCTTGTAATGAATTGGGCTTTTGGAGAATGATGAGCTTATTTTATTTAGAAGTGTGCTGCCACACTGCCTAACATATATAAAAATGTATCCATTTGGCACAAAGGGGCCGCTACTAAGATTTGATGGGCTACGCTACTTTCAGTATTCAATTTTGATTGAATTTAATAAGTGCACGGTGACACGCAGCTGCTCTCGGCCCACATTAAATATCACATCCAGTCCAACAATTTTATTTTTTTTGGATTGCAAAGATTTGGATCTTTAATTGGAAAAAACAACATCTACATGCAGCTGTCACGATTGAAAGCAATAGAAAAGCACATAGGTTGCAAGTAAGAAAAATGGGCAGGGCAGCAAGTTAGAAGAAAAAGAAGCTGCTGCAGCCCATTCATTTTCTTCATCCATGCAGCAACCTTCTTCTTGGACAAGAGAAGTCCAGCAGCGGGTCATGCATTTCTTCTTCATCCAACATCATCATGAAGTAGCTTCCAACGGGGCCCACGAGAACATTGACAAGCAGTAACATCACTTGGACAGAATCACGTCCAACAACTTTGCATCCAGCCTTTTTCACGGACCAAGGCAGGGAGAAGCAACCCACATCCTGCACACAATAACATCTCCACGTCCAACAACTTTGGATGCAACACGTACACAGTCCAGCACTTGACATTGCAGAGATCCAGCAAGTTTGGAGAATGTAAGACCCGGATAAAATAAAAAATAACTTTTATTTTTATTTTTAATATTTTATAATAAATATTTATTTATGATATTTTATTGAATAATAATAGTCTTTAAGAGATTTAAAATTTAATTAATAATTGTTTTGATTTTAAAATTTCGAAAATGTCTGTTTATATAGTAATGTTTGTATTATGGTTTCAACAGATTTGAATGGGTTTAGTGGTAATAGTTGTTATTTCATGTGTGTGCTTGACACCTAGGTGCTATGTTTGAATCCTGCTTAGCTTGCATTACATTCATTTATTTATTTTTTTATTTTGTATGAATATGTTGGATGATGGTGGGGTTGTTGGGACTCACCATAGTTTAAGAATGAATACGGTTGCTGTAGAGAAGATATATTCTCTTTCATATTTTTGTTTTCACAAATATTAAATATTAACAGAAAGATTTTAGATATTGAAAGAAGGTTAGACTGGGTAAAGGAAATATTAGGAGATAGAATCTTAACAGAATTATTTTAGGAGAGGAATAGGAACATAAGTTATTTGATATCCCTTATTCCACGAGATAGAGCGTTGATTAGTTAGTTTTTATTTTCTTTTTTCTCCATGTACAGAAGGGGTAAAAGATAGAATGATAACAGAAAGCATTTGGTGATATTTAGAGGATATTTGAGAAGGTTGAGGTCATATCTAGGGTATTTATATTTTATTTAGGATTGAAACTTAAAAGATTTACAACCCATTCGTGAGAATATTAGAAAGAGAACACTAGCACACTATTTCTTAGCAAAACGTTTGGGGAGAGACCAGTTCAGTGAGTATACAGAAGTTTAGGAAGCCTAATCGTGAAGAATTAAAAGCATGAGCAAAGCTTCTGGAATCCAGGTAAGGGGAGTAACTAGATTATCTAACATGCATAGGGTTGAATGTTTACTGTTTTGTTTGAGTTTACATGGAGGGGACTCGGTTAGTTGATCTCTTTGAGGATTACTTTCATGCATTATGGTTGTGATGAGTAAAAGTTTTTGTATATGATGGGATGGGGTGGACAGTGAGTACCGTGTTTTGTTAGCCTAAGTTATACCTTGTTTTGTGTTGGAAATTGGTGGAGTGTTAACTGTTGGTGACACGGTTATGCAAAAGTTGATTTTAGAGTGCATAAACGATAGTCTTAGGGATAAAATGATATCAGCAGATGTTGGTTTCTGTTATATGTATTTATTTTCTTGAAAACTTTTGTAATGCGTCTTGGACTGGTAAAACGTGAATGCTAAATATATAAGGTGTGGTTGTGTTCTTTTATTTTTTGCAATGTTTCGTGTAGGGAACGTNAAGTGGGGAGTGTGTTTAGTTTCTGTGAGAATAGGAAGGCACGAAAATAAAGAAAGAGAGGTTTAGGTCTTGAGAAATAGAGATTTCAGTATATGGAGATTTAACTAGTTAGACTTTGGCTGTTGTAGAAAGAAAGAAAAGTAGATTTAAAATAAAAAGGAGAGTTGCTGGGAGCTACGTAACGTGTGTATATATATATATATATATATATATATATATATTATATTTAGTATATTATATTAATTGTTACGTATATTATATATATAGTAATATATAAGGTGTTGTGTGTATATCTATATCTATATCTATATCTATATATATATATATATATATATATATATATATTATATTTAATAGATTATATTAGGTTTCTATTATACAAGTAGAAAAAGAAAGAAGTCTGAGATAACAGAAATGTGGGTGATACTGGTAGGAACACGTGGTGAATGTTGATGAAAAGAAAAGAGTATGGAAATAAATTATAAAAGTTGAATATTGTTACATGCTGTGGTGATATTTTATCGTAGTAATTTTATATGATTCTGTGATGATTTATTTGATGCAGTGGTATTTTTATAAGATGTTGTGATGTTGTATATGAAGTCATATTTTTATATGGTGTAGTAAAATCCTATGTTTGATGAGTTGTTTATTATTGAAGTTAAGCGTGGAAGGTATTGAGATTGTGTTATAAACTTTATGATTGGTGAGCAATGCATGTTGTTGAGAATGAGTATTGATGTGTGATGTGGACATGAAACTATGTTATTTCCTTGTACTGCTGTTGGTCATGTGTGAACTTTTCATGCTGTGCTACATTAAGATTGTGATGTTGCTGGACTCTCGTTAAGAGATAGTGATTCGAGTGTCACTTCCCTCTGCGCGGGGAGGTGGATGTCTCGCCCAAAAGACTTCGGCTCGTGCTTAGTATAGTGCACTGGTGCGCGTAGTGCCAGTGTTTTTACTTGTTAGTCCTTGAGAAGTCGGGGAGATAGGTCGGAAGTTGCGATGGAAGACGACTCGAATTACCCTGTTGAGGAACAGGTACCTGTTAGTGATAACAGGTCATGACGACACAGTATAAGAAAACGACATTGGTTCATGAATGAATTAAATGTGATGATAATATTGTGATAAATATGTTTATATGATTATATTATTCTTGTGATTAAAAATGAATATGTTTTGTTGTATGTTAAGATATTTCTGGTTGCTCACCCTGAAAGTTGTGGTTGTGGTTTCCACCTACGATGATCGTACTTGTACGGGAGTAGATGGCATTGCAGATAAAAGTGGATTGAAGTAGCTGACGTGAGAGTTGGGATATCTAAGTTCGGGGATTTATTATTTATTTTTAAAAGTTTTCTGATTTGATACTTTTATGTAAAAGTGATATTCTAAGATTTTCAAATGATGGTTATAGTCATGATTTAATTTTGCGTTTAAATTGAATGTATTATAGAAAGGTTTTGAAAAAAAAAATTACACCGTGATATTCCATAAAAAACCGGGATGTTACAGAGAAGCTGAAGGTGTCATGAATAAAAAAAAGAAGAAGTTGCAGCTGTTTAAGCAGCAGGTCACGGCCCAAAGTCAACATAGCAATTTTTATCTTCACTTAAGAACTTGACACCCATGTAGGAAGCTGACAATCAATGGGCTGCAGCACATTAATTTGAATTGGAGTGCACGGTCCTGCAGCTTCATGCGTCTAGATCCAACAGTGGGGTGCACTTGGTGGCAACACTTAGCTCACAGTTCAGGTCTTCACAAAAACGTCCAACAGATTACATCAAAATTAGTAATCTGAGGACCAAATTAAGTAGAAGGGACCTAATAACAACAAAATTAGGAATCTAAGGACCAAATTACATCACTTTTAAAAGCAGGTATCAAACAGAATTTTAGCCCCCAACTTGGGGACTAAAAAGGTAATTAAGCCTTCTTTTTCTATATTTTACTATAGTAGATTTGGAGTTAGAGAGAAGGATACATTGAGAGAGTGTCTCTATATTGCTTTTTGTATAACTCAATCTTTAAAGTGAAGAGACTTTCAATTTCAGGTTGATAAAAGGGACTAGGCATTGAGGCCAAACCAGTATAAAAATCTTGGTGTTTGTCTTTGGATCCATTAACTCCTTTTATTGCATTACAATATTTATTTTCTTGTGTTTCAAGAAAGTGCAACAGATTTTCAAAGTTTTTCAAAAGAACATATTTTTTAATAACAACCAATTCACTCTCCTCCCTCTTGGTTGGAAAACAAGGCCTGCACATTTCTATTTACTTGCTATAAACGGAGAACTGATCCGATAGAAGTGGAGATAACTTAGTTGTTATCTCCTTGGAACTTTCTGATCATCAAACAAATTGTTGAGATTGTTGATAGTGGGAGCATAATATTAGTTGAACCCATAATCTTTGTGATATCTGTTTTTGATGATGACAACACATAGTTTATAGAAACACATGTGTATGTACTGTGTTATATGTGTTATATGCTTATGATTATTGTGATATTTGTAAAAGCATAGTTATGAACATATTGTGTTAATTATTGCATACTAGTGTGTTTGAAATGTGATCATATCTGTGTATGCATAATATGTGTTTTGTAATTTAAAAACCACATGCACCAAGCATATCTGCATGACTTAATTGATTACAAAATTGTGTTAATCAATTAAGGTCATCAGACAACTTAAGCTTTAAATTGTGGCAAAACAACAAGTTTTAAATCGATTATGTTAATGGTTAAGTCGATTAAAACTCGTGTGTTTTCACAAATAATTTTCAAAGTGTGCTGTGATGGATTTTAAGAAGAAAAGTTTTCAAAATATGCTAAGTGTTAAAACTAAATCGATTACATGGATCATGTATTTAATTAAGTCTGTTAAATATTTGAAAATTGTTTCATTGCTTGACATAACTGTCACAACAGTCATATTTTTAAATATGTTAACCAAGCATTTATTGCAAATCGATTACATTAATTGAGCATTTAATTAATGGCTTTGACTGTTGTTGATCTATTATAATTGTGTAATGTAACCGATTAGATTAATAACATAATCGATTAAAATGAGTCTGATTTAACTTACTCTATATATAGACGCATGATTTGAAGTTCTGTAAGACAATTGTGATTAACACTTTCATATCAGTTTCAGATTTAGCTTTGCTCCTTGTCCGTGCCCCCTGCACCATGCCTCTTGCACCGGCGATCACTCCCCGACCTCGTCAGTGCCCGGGTGTCACATGCCCACCAGCTTCTGTCTGGTTCGTCCTCGAACCACACCGTACTAGGAAAGGCTAGGCTCTGATACCATTTGTAACGTCCCGACAACTTACAGGGACTATTGACTGCCCCCACAGATCAACACGAGGCTTTCCAGTGTGGTTTGTCCTCACTCACACACTTTCCGAGAAAACTTCCCGGAAGGTCACCCATCCCATAATTACTCTAGGCTAAGCACACTTCACCATGGAGTTCTTATGAGTTAGGCTACCGAAAAGCAAATGCATTTGTTGATATGAGTAGCCAAATCAATTCCTTTAAGCTATCCTTCAACTGTATAGTCCCATACCTATACAGTCTCTAGATCCCTCTCATTCCGGTGTATGTTCGATTCGTCCATGTACCCCTTCCACTGGAAGCCTGCGAGGAGCCGCTCCTTGTCCGTGCCTCCTGCACCATGCCTCTTGCACCGGCGATCACTCCTCGACCTCGTCAGTGCCCGGGTGTCACACAATAGAGAGGTGCTTATTGCTTGATCAAGAGCTTTTGCAAACGCTTAGGATTGCTGGTTTCCCTGTGGTGTATACAGGAAGAAGAACATGGTTCTTGACTTAATGAAGGGTCTCAAAGGGGTGACTACAGGAGAGGATTGTTCTTGTTTCTAGTTTGTTTGTATTTTCCTATATTAGATTAGTGAGTTAGAAAGGTGATTTACATTTTGACATTGTGGTCGCTGTAAAGCCCTTGTTGTAAAAACTCAGATCTTTATAGTGCATTGGCTTCCAAGCTCGGGTTGAGTGGAAGGACATTGGATATAGGCAGATTGGTCGAACCAATATCAAAATAAAAGTTTTAATTTTCTTCTCCTTATCTCTGTACATTAAATCGATTATACTTTGTCTGCATTCGAATAGGCATATTGTTTGTTACATTGCATACATATTTACTTGCGATTCAAGAAAAGTTTAAAGACTTAGATTTTTGTGAAAACGATTTAAAAAGCGATCATTTTTATACAACACCAATTCACCCCCCCTCTTCGTGTGAGAAAAAAAGCACATCTTTTCTAACACAAATGATTAAGTGATGAGAAATCTTAGAGAGATGTGAGAAGAAACAAAGAGAAAAAGTTTCAGAGAGATGGACTGTGTTTTAAGTAATGAGACAAGTTTAAGAAATTCTATTTATATTATTCAATTATTTTAAAATAAAATAATCAATCTCATTATTTTAAAACACCTACCAACTCTAATAATCTATTTTCTAGGTTCTTACAAAATTACTATAAATAGCTTTTATTTTTTCAGATTCATGATTTATATCTCAAAAAGAAAAAATTTAATGGCTTTTATTTTTGTAGATTCATAAACAATATAAGTAAAATTAGCTTTTATTTTTATATCTATATTGATAACGGTATAAAAACCGTTATTTTCATACTTAAAATTGATATTAAAACACACCCTTTATGACTTAAAATTAGCTTGAAATCATTGATGAGTCAATATTTTCTTGACTTTACTTAGTTTATTGTGCCGAATTTAATCAGGGAATTGTGCTTAAATGTCCGGTATTTTCCCATTTATGCTAATTGTGCTTAATTTGACCAGAAATTCTAATTTTAATTAACTTGAATTTTCTAAGCTAATTATTTGCATTATTATTTTCAGGAAAAATTTTGGAAATACAATTTGGGACATTTAGAGGGCTGTCACATAATTCAAGACTCTCCACAAAAGAAGTGTGCACAAGAAGGAGGATACTATGATAATTTTACTCTCTTTTGGACTTATGAGAAAGAGGTGCTTCAATTAAAAAGGAGAGGTGACATCCAACAAATTAAGAGTGCAAGGCTTGGTGATTTAAATTGATTCTACATGGCTGCCACATTTAAGGCTACAACACATTAAAACCTTTGAAGAGGTGCCACGGTCCATGATTAAACAAGAAGGCACATGATGGAAAGTTTGTCACGGCACTTGGGAAATTAAATATGCAACATCAAAAATTAAAAATAAAGGCAGCCCAACATTTGAAGACACGACAACAAGCATGTGGGCAGCACGTTAAAAGAAAGGGTTGATTCATTCCAGCATTTAAAAAGCACCACGACCCAAGGTGAGAAAAGGTTGTAGCACATCTAATATCACGCATCCAACATCTGGTCCAGCAATAATATCCACGTACAGCAGCATCCAGCTTCACCAAGACCATTCACGGCTCAAAGCAGGAGCTGGCAGCAACATTTGGAGAAGAAACATCTTCACACAGCCTATTCAACATCTGTTTAGCAGTTTTCAAACAAGCAGCAGCCTCGGTCCACAACCTTCTTCAAACTCCACATCCAGCTGCTTCATTTAATTGCACTGCTGGCAGCCTTCTTCATGGCCCATCAACAACAAAACAGCACATGGTTTTTGGCTTTTAAAAATGGTAAGTGGGCTAGATGGTGGTGATAAAAAAATGCTGGCAGCAAGTAAGAAAGCAGCAACTTAAATTGATTTGCATCTTGCCAACCAACACGTCTACAAAGCAGAGGGGCCCATGAGCAATGGTAGCATTAGAAGCCATTTTACGTCTAGATGCAGCACACAACCTTCACTTGGCCCATGCACAATTTATATTGGAAGTCCAGCGTTGAGTTTTGAAGAGGAGTCCATGGCCCAGCTGTTGCACTCACGGGCTTCAATAAACATTCAGCTGCTTGAATAAATCCCCAAGCATCCGGTAAGCCTTGGTCCAGGAGTTCTTCATCAGGCCAGTACATCCATGTGGCAACGGTGCAACTTGGAGAAAGGAATCAACACCTTAAGCAGTTCATCACGGCCTAACATGCATCTAGCAAGCTTGAAGAATGAAAGTGCATCAGCGTTGAGAAATTAATTTGTTGGCAGCAAGCAGCACATCATGGGCTGCACATTAACACATCACCATCAACTTTTGAGAGGTGCACACGGAGAAGCCCATGATCCAACAGAAGAGTCTAGCAACTTTGCATTTAGCAGCATCTCGGCCCAGCAATTTGATGGGAGAGCAGCAGAAATCCAACACGAAAACCTAGGAGTTTTTACTGTTACATTGGTAGAAGGAGAGTAGCCGACACACATTTTTTAATAGCACGTTCTCGGCTGAAACATTTTTTTTTGGAGGGGCTTTGAACATTTTTTTTGGGAGAGCTTTTCTGGAACCATGTATATAGTCTTGGATAATGGATGAATGAGGATGGAGAGCCACGGCCTCAGCTTCAGCACGTTGATTTAGCAGCCAGCCGCCACTTTTCCGTTTTTCACTCACTTAGTTTTTCTTTGGACTTTTTGATGAAAATGGGGAGATAAAGAATGTAGCACACGTTTCGTTCCAGCTACGGTTTCTCCGTGAACTTCATTTGGTTAATGCATTTTCTTTTAAGTTTAGTTCATGCTGGTCACGGCCTGGGAGCAAGCAGCTTCTTTCTTTCATTTTGTGTTTTATTTTGCAAGTTGATTTATTGTTGAGTGGATGCACATGATGATGCTTGATAGCTAGAGAAAATGCTTACACACTGGATTGATTTCTTTTGCTTTTAGACAGTTGCATTTAATTTTTCAATTTAGAAGAGGTGTTGGTTCATTGTGAAAGAGGTACGGATGAATCAACATTTGGGTGATTCAATTGAAGAAAGCAAGGAGTTGCACATCCTGGAGCAAGAAGTAGTTCACGGGAATTCTAGCTTAATAATTTCAATTGTTTATTTTTACGTTTTAGTTTAAATGTTTTTTTTAGTTGCATTATGCCTTTTCTTTAGTAGCGATGCATTTAAATTTTTTCACACCAATTACTTACACATTTTTCTTTTCTTTTAGCACCTCTGCCGTGATGATGAGTATTTTATATTTGTTTTCTTTTACTTTAATCTTGTCTAGTATTCTTGGTAGTAATAATTTAGGTTAGTTGGTTGGTCATTAGCGATATTATAATGTTTCCTCAGATTTCTGGACTGTATGTGTGATTGCCACTCTAACTTGGTTAATATCAAATCTGTATTTGCACTTGCAATTGGGTATACACTTAGTTGCCCAATTGGTGTTGAGTCTTCTCTTAGTTGATGAAACTGTATGGTGTAAATTAGATTTGATGTTAACATTGCGTTCTCTTAGTTCGCTTTTATGAAAACATTATTAACCTTTGCTTAGTTGGTTAACTGTGTTGGATTAGAGGTTATAGTCGTTGCTTAATTTTGTTGATCTGTGATAGGAAGCATTGTAATTAAGTTAATGACCAACCATTTCCATTCTGTCTTTGAAACTGTTTTTAGATCTGTGTTGAATTATCTGTTTGCGTCAGTGTTTTGATTTTATTTTTCCACATTCACAAAAACTTTCACAAACCCCCCACTACGTGTTTGACCTAATTCTCGAACCACATTTGGTCCTTAAGAGATGACCTAGGAGTCATGTCTTAGCTATACTGCATTTCTTTTATGCACATTAAATTTTGCATGGGGTGCGACCTCCATTTATTTTTGTAGATTCATAAACAATATAAGTAAAATTTGAATAGCTTTTATTTTTATATCTATATTGATAACGATCTAAAAACCGTTATTTTCATACTTAAAATTGATATTAAAACACACCCTTTATGACTTAAAATTAGCTTGAAATCATGCAAATTGCTTAAGTTAGAGAAGAAGAGAGTCAAAGAAGGTTTTATGCTTGGTTTCCCTTGTTTTGATAGGATTTATCAGGAGTTTGATGAAGGAAAGGAAGGAAGAGAAGTGTTGGATGCAAAAGAAGGTGGAAGATTGAAGAAAACCAGAACTACAACCATCGTCGGGCGGTGTGACCTTCAATGCATTCACTACCACGCGCTTAAGGGGCATTGCTAAGGGGTGAGATGAGAATCGCACAGACCGCTGGGCGGCGCAACCCACCGCCGGGCGGTGGACTCTTCAATGATTTCTCTAGAGGACGCTCAAGCAGCAACGCTGAGGGGGTGGATCAAGTCGTGCCTACCACCGGGCGGTGCAACCGACCGCCAGGCGGTGTACTATTAGACCTGGGCCAAAATTCTGTTATTTTTCTGTGCTATATATAAACCCATTCGAACCAGAGAAGCTATCTTTTGGCAGAAAAGACGCAGAAACACATTCCACACACCTTGGAGGCGGATTTTGGATGCGAAAGCTCCGATCTATCAATTCTAGTGTTATTCTTCCATATTTTCCATTCAATTCATCTAGTTTCACCATGATTATGGTGAACTAAACTCCTTTGTTGTTGGGGAACAATGTAATCCTATTTGAAACTCTCTTATATTGAAAGTCTTACTTTATTCATATGCTTTGTTTATCAATTGTTTGATTTTTTCCTCCTTTATATTTCATGTTTTGTTTAATACATTATTCAAAAGCATAATCTTTGATTCTTTCTATATGGACACGTATAGTTAGGTCTAGACATGAGGGTATTCTCTTGATAGCAATATTACTTACACATAGGAATAGGAGGATCAATTGCCTAAAGCTTCTATGCAAATGTAATGCATGAATAATTGCTAGGGAGACTAGACATAGTAAACTAGTGATTAGGAGTAGGCTCTTTTCACCAAGACATTGGGATTAGGGAAAATTAGAAAGTGGCATGAACAATTGATAACAAAGTCAAATTTAGTAAGAATAGTAGATATTTGAAAGTGGATTAGGATGAAACCGTAAACCCTAACAACATCATTCATCCATATCGTTCAACTGTCAATTGTTCAAATTTCTGCATGAATGTTTATTTTCCGTTTTGCATTTAAAACTCAAATTATTGTTTATTCAAGTCTTATGATGTCAAATCATCACACAAACATTTCGGCCTAAGAGTCCTTTGGGAGGCGATACTCGGACTTACCATTTTAATATTACTTGATACGATCTAGTACACTTGCCAGAGTGTTAACAAGTTTTTAGTGCCATTGCCGGGGACTCATTGTTTTAACTATTCAAGTAGTGTGATTATTGATTGAATTTGAATTTATTTTTATTTTTGTTTTTGTTTTTGTTTTATTTTTATATAAAAGTTCTTTTTAGGGTTTTGTTTCTTGTGTATTGAGGAGGCAATTCATACTAGGAGCAAGAAAAATCAATAACCTCTTCTTGAAGGATTAAGTGAAAGGAGAGGGATGAAAGTTAGAAGACCATCTAGAGAATTATTCCCTTCTCCTGGGAGACTTTTGCAACCCTCACCGGATGCTACTACTATTGTTGGGTCTCATCACTTTAATAAAATTGCAAGGCCGAGGGTCAATGCTTTGAACATAGAGGTGAAGCCGGCGTTGATACACTTGGTACAAAGCAACCAGTTTAATGCACTGTCACATGAAAGTCCATATAATCATCTTACCACGTTTAATGAGATCTGCAACACGGTGAAGATCAACGGAGTTCTGAATGACATGATCAAACTTAGCTTGTTTCCTTTCTCATTGGGGGGCAATGCTAAACTGTGGCTGAATTCTTTTCCGGAAGAAAGCTTGACAACTTGGGAGGCTATGGTTTCAAATTTTTTGAACAAATATTTTTCGTAGTCTAAAATCAACAAAGGTAAGATGGAGATTTCTTCTTTCAGGCAAGGCATGGAGGAAACCCTAGGTCAGGCGTGGGACAAAATTAAGAGTTTGCTGAGCAAGACACCTGTGAACGGTTTTGATGATAGAGCCGTGGTTCTCACATTCCTTGGAGGTCTTGGTACACAGTCAAAGCTTACGCTAGATGCCTCATTGATAACGATTTAAAACACCGTTATTTGTGATGTGATTTTGATACTAAAAGCACCCTTTTTTCACTTAGAAACTTGCTTGAGCAGTAAGGATAGAATCAAATTCCAAAACTGTAATTGTTAACCCATATAGACGTAGTCGAATGCATTAAATCAGCAGTTGAATGCATTGCTTTGCAGTTGTTGAATTCCAAATGTAAATTTTCAAAGCAATGCCCTTCCTGCAAAACCTTTCAAAAACCTTTTCTAGATCAAAACAAAAGTCAATGTATGTAAATGCATGACAGTTCAAGCACAGTTGACTTCAATCATAACAAAGTCGAATCAATCAAGCAGATTATCAGAATTCATCCAAACAGATTAAGTAAATTGATTGATTCAAATTGTTAATTTTCATTTCCTTGATTGAAAAGATATTACAATGGATAAGGAAAGCAAGGAAATAGAAACAAAACATTAAAGGCAACAAAAGATGGCCTTCTAAGCCATTCTACAAAATGAAGAAACAGATTAATGATAGAACATTAATGTTCATTGTTCATTCCTCTTCTTTATTGACTGTCCTCATGGATATATTCTCTTTTTGGTTCATAACCTTCAGGTATTGTGAGATGAAGTTTATCTTTTCTTCCAGTTTTTCAATCCTATCACCAACCACTTGAGTTAGATTGACAAAATACTTCTCATATGGATTGTTTGAAACCGAATCAGATTTAGTGGACAATAGTGAAAGATTATCTTCAAATTGATTTGTCTGATAATTGTCTTCATTATAGTTCCAACCTTTTTCATTCCAGACAAGTCCAAGTGTTCTAAGAGTGTTAAAGTTTATTGCATTTTTATTCTTGCTTGAGCAGAACCTTTCACCAGAAACATCTACTCCATGAAGTATGAGTATATTGCTAACAAGGATTCCATAAGGTAAGATTCGAGTGCATACTTGAGCAGCATTGATCATATGATCCTTAAGTACTTTAATCCAGTTTGTAGGAATGTTATTCTTAATGGCATGTAGGAGATAAACCTCCACAGTAGACATTTCATCCAACAATAGTCTTCCTGGAAGAATCACTTGAGCTAAAATATGCGCAAGTAACATTTCCTCAATTCTGAGATCTTTTTGGAGTAGCATATTTTCTCTTGCTTCACTAACAGGGACCCTAAGCCAGCTTCTATCCATGTCCTTTTTGTTTAGCCAGCAGTTGACTTGAGAATCAGGTTTATGTGAGAGGAAGCCACTCAATTTGAGGCTAGTTGTTTGTTTCCAAATGTCATTGTTGATGAAGATTTCAACCCCTTTCACCCTTGAAGTAATCATACCATCAATGATCCTTAAATGATGATAGAAAGTTTTGACAAGATCAGGAATCACCTTCCTTTCATTTGAACAAATGTAGTCAGATTTTGTTTCTCAATCCATTATGGAAACAAGAAACATTCCTTCTCAAAGAGTCTTAACTCCAGGTGTTTGGGTGGATGCACTTCTTTAACAAATCCCATACCCATCTTTACTCTAGATATATCACCATCGATTGAACCGTCAACAACTGTTTCCATACATTGTACAACAATTTTTCCTTTTGATCTCCTTGAGGAAGAAACTTTGAAATCCATTTTCCAATTTGATCCAAGTGTCCAAAGTTCAGTCAAAGAGTCATTGGAAATGCACAAGTAAGGTGTGTGCTAGTGTTAGAGAAAGGAAACAGGAGTGACATCATGAGTAAAAATGGCGCGAAGATTTAGTGAAATCTATAGTATGACACAGTCGATTGAATTAAAGATTAAGTCGACTAGGACTTGTAAAAATCATTTCAACCAAATCAGCACGCAATACAAACATTCACTCAGCAACAATCAATCAATATATGCATGATACAGCAAATAGATACAGGATTACCAGTTGTAGACATTCAAGGTGTTTGATATAATCCATGATTAATTCATCCTTGAGAACAATTCTGTATCAGCTGCATAACCTGCAAAACACTTAAGTTTTGGTTGCTGGTACCAATTTAATTTTGGGTCCTTGATTGTTAGTTCTTGTCACATGTTCCTTTGGTATCCATACGTATAATCCTTGAGGAACAACAACATTTCTATAGTAGCAATTTCTAACAGTATGACCAACACAATTACAATAAAAACATGTATTTCTGACAGGTTTTCATAATTCATTAAGCTTCCTAGTATTGGTTCTGTTAGAGTAACCTTTATATCCGATTCCTTGTCTATTTTTACTTCTGCTAGATGAATTCAGTACAACATCTAAATTGTCACTAGCTTGAGCAAACTTAGCTAGCTTGCTAGTCAAGTAATCAATCTTTTCAATATGTGTAGGACAATTTTCACAAACTTTTTCAACAGTAACAATTTTAATCTCAACATTTCTAGCAGATGATAAAGCTTGATTTAGCTCTTTTTCTAATCTTTCATTTTCATCAACAAGGTTATTAATTCTATATTCATAATCTCTGTATTCTAGTCGCATTGCTTCAGCATGTAATTCTCTGTATGTCTAAATCAGTTGCTGATATTTCTTTTCTATAAGCAGCTTCTAAAATTCTTCATCACTGTCACAATCATTCTTTGCAGTTCCATCCATGTGACATATGTTGGATTTCTCCTCTTGGTCAGCATCTTCATCACTTGAGCTTTCAGAATCTGAGTTTTCCCAAGCAATGTAGGCTCCTTTCTTTCTCATGTTTATGCTTTGAGGAAATCTTTTCTTCCCTTTCTGCTTTGGCTGTAACTCAGGGCGTTCAGGCTTGATGTGGCCTTCTTTTCCACATTCATAACACTGGACAATGTTTGTGCTAAAGCTCTTCTTTTTGCTTTGACCTGCATGGTTAATTCATGGTAACATTCCTCAACATTTTTGGGATGATTCTATTCTTGTTGCATGTTATCTCATTAATCGAATGCTCTATTCTATTTTAGATAATAAAACACCTCATTCTATTTTATTTCCTCACGAACCCCTTCACCTTTTACCTCTAAGTTTTTTTGGGTTTACATGTTTTGTTCATAATTTTAACTTTGGTCTTGGTAACTTAGCTCATTGATTACACAAATGTGTTTTTTTAGGCTTTACCAGATGAAAAAAAAAGATACAAGTGTTTTTCTCTTTCTCTTAATCGTTATTTTGTTTCTGTAGAAGTCACCTTCAATGAGGCTTCTTGTTATTTTAATGATCATTCTTCTTCTAATATGTCTCCTTCTAATACTATCAATATTTTTGTTATTTATGCTCCTTAAATTATGCCTAGTTCACGAGGTGTTTCTCAACAATCACTAAGTGACTCAATTCAAGTGTCAACTACTTTGCCTCGGCTTCAACATTATCTCCTCCCTCTTGAAAAGGATTTGTCCTTAAATCCAGAAGGTGTTTCTCATCATCAGATTCACCTGAAAATGGTTTAAGGTCATACACATTAAAAGTAGTATGAACTCCATATTCTTGGGGTAGGTCTAATTGATATGCATTATTGTTGACCTTCCTAAGTATTTGGAAAGGACCATCTCTTCGGGGGCTAAGTTTGGACTTCCTTTGTTTAGGAAATCTTTCTTTTCGTAGATGAAGTCAAATTAAATCCCCTTTCTTTCAAGATGATTTCTTTCTTTCCCTTATTGTTGTAGTTTTCATATCTCAATTTGTTGCTAAGTTTTTGTCTTAACTCTTTCATGAATTTTGGTTCACTATGTACTGTTCTGCATTTCGTTTTATAATGATAGCGTGAATTTTATTGGTTGATGACCAGAGAGATGACAGTTGTGACCTTGAGATAGATGTGTTGTAATTGATTTGCTGTTGTTGTTTGCATTATGTGTAATTTGTTTTGTGCTTGCAATTGGATATACGTTTAGTTGTCTAATTGGTGATTAATTTTAGCTTAGTCGATTAAACTGTGTGGTGCAAAATTGATTAGATATAGACATTGTGTTTGCTTGATTTGCAATCTTTGAAGACAAAATTAACATTTGCTTAGTTGGTTAATTCTTGTTGGATTAGGGGTGAGAGTAACATTTAATTATTGTTAATCTGAGATTGGAAGCATTGCAATTGATCTATATGCCAACCTTTTTTAAATATGTGTTTAATATGTCCTTTAACTAGTTGATTTAGTTTGTAAATCTACTAATATGTCCTTTTTTAAAGCACATTTGGTCCTTAAGAGACGACCTAAGAGTCATCTCCTAGTTTATACTGCACTTTAATTGCATATTAATTTGATTCGGTTATGACCTCAATTAACGAGCCACTTTTGGCAGAATTGCTTAAATAAGCTCCAATCTTCCTCTCCTGCAAAATACCCCCTAAAATGGATAACTATCTGTTTTTATAACCCTTATGTACAAGTTTTGCATTTCTTCATTGAATTTGACGCAAAACACATGAATCAAGACAAAGAAGGGGTTCTAATAAGTGTGAAAACTAAGAAATTATAACACTTATCAGCCACCAACAACACAAGCTTAACACAAGGACTTGGACTATTTTGAATCCAACCCTTATCTATTAACTCTTGGACTTGGGACTCTATCTCCTTTGTTGTGGGTTTATCCTATATACCTCTCCTAAGCCTTACTAATCTCTCGAATTTGTGATTACAAAGGTGTGTTCATTAAAGGAGAGAAGGTCTCTCAAACTCTGCCTCCAAATGAGATTAGATAAAAAGCCTTAAGACAAATAGGTTTTATTCTCCAAGGTAACAATTTCATGCACAAAGAAGATGTTGTCGTTGAAGAAGAGGAGGAAGATGCTTCTATGCCTGATGTTGCTGATATTGTTGGACCATTAAGGACTCCTGAAGACTCTTCTTCATCTATGGAAAAGAATATTGCAACTCTCACTAGAAGGATGGAGGAAATGTACAACCTCCAAGCCATAAGGCATCATGAATTGCTTTATCTTCATGGTGTTCAAGATGACCAAGTGTATGGTCTCATTAGAGATATAGATCATCGGCTAACCAATATTAAGTTTCAATTAGAAGAGCATTATGCTGATGAGCCCAATGATGAATTTAAAATTTGTACTTTTGTTTCAACATCAATAAAACTATGTTTTCTTTCATTCATGGTTGCATTTCTACTAAGTTGAACGCACATGTTTAGGAGGAGTTACTATATTTTTTGCTATTATAAAAAGGGAGAAAGGGAAAGGATAAATGTTAAAAGTATTATAATACATCTCTAATGTTGTTTTTTTGTCTAAGTTATAAATGTGCAAGTATTAACAAAAGCTTTAAATAAGGATTTTAATCATTGTAAAATAGGAAAAGATTGTTAAAAATAAACTAATGTAAAGTTTAAAGAATTTTGACGATGAAATACTCAAAGACTTGAAGCAACCAATACTCCTTCGATTGATTTAAAATAAAGCTTTTGTAATACTTAATTTGAAATAGTTAAGTTAATAAAATAGCTAGATACATCTAAAGATCTAGAAATACATTATATCAGAAAACTCAATCAAATAATCGATTATCATTTGAGATAACCAATTATCTTAAGAAAAAATAGTAAAAAAATAAGCGTAACACACACAAACAATTTTCACCATAATCTATTATGGCTATTATAGAAAAAGTGATGCCTTATATCTCAAGCCAAGAGGGGAGTGAATTGGATTTTACTTAAAAATAGTTCTTTTAAAAAGTTTAGCAAAATCTTTAAGTTTTCTTGAAATCAATAAGGCAAGTATATGAACCAACAATAAAAAAGGAGAGAAAGATTAGCACAAAGATTTATATTGGTTTGGCCAAGCTTACATCGAATCTTTCTTCAACAACCTTAGTTGAAGTGACTATAATGATAGAGTTGTACAAGAAAGAATACAGAGACATTCCCTCTCAATGCACTCTTCTTCCCCAACTCAATATCATTTACAACACAAGATCTGAACACCTCAAAATCTCACAAACCCACAAAGCAATCCCAACTTTCTGTACACCTTGAGAGCAATCCCAACTCTTAATGGAGAACACACAAGTTCTCCTCCTGGCTCATAACAAAAGGAACACAATCTTCTTCATTGCAATGTAGAAATCGATCCTCAAAGAATACACCTAAAGTGCAAAATTGATCAGCAATATATCAGCACAACTATCTTGCAAGAATCTTTATGAATTCATCCAAATGTACGATCTTGATTCTGTAAGAAGTCTTAGGACGCTCCTGCAATCAATACTCAACAAACAAGTCAGTTATGAAAGTGTAAGTTCATGTTATTGTATTGAGACAACACGCAAGACGTCTATATATAGGATTTTCTAATCCTTACACAATTTAATCTATTACGCTTTTAATGTAATCTGTTAAGTTTTTCCTTCTTCTTTAATAGTTTTACATCTGTTTCAGATTTAACAAATTAAACAGCGCATGCAATCAATTAGATAAATCATACAAGCCAATAACAAACAAATATGACTGTTATAGGCAATTATGACTTTTAATGAAAATGATTTTCACATGATAAACAATTTAACCGATTATGAAACTTATGTAATCGATTAAGTTCTATACTTAAGCAAATTTCAAAATCATTTTCCTTTCCAAACACATCAATGTACTCAGCAAACACATGTTGACATAACAACGTGTTTTAATCAATTATAAAACTAATGTAATTGGTTAAAACATAATTGTAATTGAATATAGTGAAAACTCCCTTATGTTGAATATACATATAGGGTTCTCTATTTATAATAGAAGAAATATGGCCTAAGCCCAAAATACCAATAAGAAATATAAACAAACTAACTAAAGATAAGAGATAAATATAAACTAAATATAATATTTCTAACACTCTTCCTCAAGCTGGAACATACAAATTGTATGAACTAAGTTTGGAATAAATAAACTCTATTTGAAATATATGATATGTCTTCAAGAGTGTGCGGCAAACATATATGCAATCACATGTCGACGAACAACTAACAGCAGCTTATGGATAGTGATGGACAACTGCGAAACTTCAACTAATACCATGAAACTTCAAGTAGGATGACTTTGACAAAAGAGGACAATGACAAACTCCAGGGACTGGATTACCATCAAGTAAGGATGGTGCCTGCAGTGGCTGAAAGCGACAAAGGAACTGTCATCACTGACTAATGGGGTAATGGGGCTTGTAGTGGCTGAAAGCGACAAAACTGCTGTGAATGCTATCTCTGACTGGTGGAGCCTGTAATGACTAGAAACATACTCCCCCCTCACGGTGAACGACAGAGATGACGACGCGTCAATGACAAACCGTGAAAGTGGAAGATCATAATGAGCTCTTATTCATCAAAGCACCCAAAAACAAATCTGACAGATTTGACAAAGGGTTGGTGAAATTGTTTCAACCCATAATTTTGGTGTTGAAATTCCTAGGTGTTAACCACCAACTGTCCTTGGAGACCTTTCAGAATAGAAAAGAAGATAGCGGAAATAATAGAGGTAAGATTAGGTGTTGGTGCATCGGTGCCACAAGTGGCGGAGACGACGATCGACGACATTTCCTGATGACAGTGGTCGGCGACGGTGGTCGAAGACGGTGGCCGGAGACAGTGGCCGGAGATGGTGGTCGGAGACGGTGGCCGAAAACGGTGGCCGGAGACGATGGCAGACAACGGCACCGACGAGACAGAAACCAGGGATTGCCCATTGAAGTATAAAGACACAGTCAGCCATGACAATAAAGACAGAGTAGAAAAGGATCAGAAAACCTACTTTGATACCAAGTTGAATATAGTGAAAACTCCCTTATGTTGAATATACACATAGGGTCCTCTATTTATAATAGAAGAAATATGGGCTAAGCCCAAAATACAAATAAGAAATATAAACAAACTAACTAAAGATAAGAGATAAATATAAACTAAATATAATATCTCTAACAGTTATTTTGGCCATATTCCTTGCTTATTTATTACTCTTCTTTGTGATTCTAACACAACCTCAAGATTGGATCTTCCTAGAGTGAATTTAAATAGTGTACTAATCAAGTAATCTATTTTCTCTAGGTGTGTAGGACAATCAGTACAATCTTGAACTACTGTTTTAACTTTAGTTTCAGCCTTTTTAGATTGTAAAACAGTTTCAAGTTCAATTTTGAGATTTTCATTATTATCAACAAGATTATCAATCCTTCTTTCTAAATCTCTTTTCTCAATCTTTAATCGATTAACCTGATATTTCTTTTAATTGGCCTCACCATGTACTTCTTTAAATGCATCAAGAAGTTGATAATACCTTTCCTTTATTGGTTCATTCTTAAAGTTGTCATCATTACTTTCAGAGCATACTGAGCCAGCCATCAAGTAGAGATTTGTTTCCTCTTCTAAGCTTTTATCACCACTTGAAGAGTTGTTAGAATCACTGTCCTCCCAAGCAATATAGACTTTCTTTTCTCTATTCTTTCTCCTATCTCAGTTGGTCTTCTTATCAAATTTTTGTTTCATCTTCAAGACCGGACAGTTAGGTTTGATGTGACCTTCTTTTCCACACTCATAGCATGTAGGAACAACAACTTTGCTTCTCCTTTTGTTTCCTCTAGGATTACCTACAAAATGAGAAACATATTTTCTAGATTTCATGAACTTTGAAAATTTCTTCCGCATGAAACTTATGAATCTGAATCTGGTTCCTCAGCATGAAACTTATGAATCTGGTTCCTCAGCATGCTTTCTTGAAGCAATTTTGCTTGCAGTCTTGAGGGCTATTGAGTCCTTCTGCTAACTTTTTTCCTCTTCCCTCAATCTGCCAAGTTTTAGCTCATCCTCTCTGAGCTTTCCAAACAAAGTAGCCATATTCATTGATGTTAAGTCTCTAGATTATGAGATTGTTGTGACTTTCGGTTACCAACTTTTATTAAGACTTTTCAAAATCTCGATGTTGTTCTCTTCTTTATCGAAAGTCTTTCCAAGTGCAAAAAGGTTGTTGACTATGTGTGTGAACATTTTTCGGACATCATATATTGTTTAACCAACCTTCATCTTGAACATTTCATACTCCTGGATAAGTGAATTCTTTCTGACTCTTTTTACTTCATCAGTTCCTTCGTGAGTCACCTCAAGAGCATCCTACATATCTTTAGTCGTTGTGCATGTGGAGATTCTATAGAACACATCAACTGTAAGTGCAGAGATGATGTTCTTTGTTCTAACATCATAATTGCCCTTCTGTTTTCATCTGTGGTCCACTCTGAAAAATCTTTGGCCTTTAACTTGCCATTCTCCATTTTTGTTGATTTCATGAAAATCTTCATTATGATTTTCCAAAAGGGGTAATTTTCACCCGCAAATAATGGTAGCCTATTTGTCGATGCCCCTTTACCAAAGGTTTAAGATACATTGGCCATCAGGAACATTTTATTCGATTATACATAAAACTTAACCGATTCAAATTTGAGTAAATTTCAAATTCCCAGCTCTGGTGCCAACTGTAGAAAAAGTGATGCATTATATCGAAAACTAAGAGGGGGAAGCTCTGGTGCCAATTGTAGAAAAAGTGATGCATTGTATCGAAAACTAAGAGGGGGAAGGGGGTGAATTGGATTTTGCTTAAAAAATAGTTCTTTTAAAAAGTTTAGCAAAATCTTTTAAGTTTTCTTGAAATCAATAAGACAAGTATATGAATCAACAATAAAAGAGAAGGAGAGAAAAAACAACACAAAGATTCATATTGGTTCGACCAAGCCTACATCTAGTCTTCCTTCAACAACCTTAGTTGAAAGGAACCACTATAAAAATAGAGTTATACAAGCAAGAATACAGAGATATCCCCTCTCAATGCACCCTCCTTCCCCAACTCAATATCACTTATAATACAAGATGTGAACACCTCACAATTTCACAAACCCAGAAAGCAATCCCAACTTTCTGTACACCTTGAGAGCAACCCTAACTCTCAATGCAGAACACACAGGTTCTCTTCCTGACTCATAGCAACAGGAACACAATCCTCTTAATTGCAATGTAGAAACTGATCCTCCTGAAGTTCAGAATTGATCAACAATATATCATTACAGCTATCTTGCAAGAATCTTTATGAATTCACCTAAATGTATGATTTTGATTCTCCAAGAAGTCTTTGGACGTTCCTGCAATCAAGTCACTTGTGAAAGTGTAAGTGCATGTTATTCTATTGAAACAACGCGCAAGACGTCTATATATAGGATTTTCTAATCTTGACGCAATTTAATCGATTATGCTTTTAATGTAATCTGTTAAGTTTGTCTTTTTTTTAACAGTTTTACATCTGTTTCAGATTTAACAGATTAAACAACGCATTCAATCGATTCGATAAATCATACAAGCCAACAATAAACAAATATGTAGGGTGTAATGATAGGATGTAAGGTAATAGGATATAATACGTTTAGGATAGAAGGATGAGGAAATGAGAGGATAGTTAGGAGGGAAGAGTTGTTTGACAGTTGGTTAGTTAGTGATAAGGGGAAGGGAGACTTTATAAATAGTGTGTTCTGTACAGAGGAATTATTCATTTTTGTATTCATTTGGGTATAGACTGGATATTTGTTCCAGTGAGGGAGAAAGGCTTCCTTGGTATGATTTTTTGTACATTGTTTCATTCATACATCAATAATATCCACACTGTTTTGTGTCTTTTCGTATGTGCTTGAGAGGAGGAGAGTGTTGATCAACTTCTTGACAAAAAAGCCTATCATATTTTCTCTAATTAGAAACATTCTATAGATATTTTTTCTGATTAAGAAGATTTTCCTCTAATTACAATACATAGTATATAAAGGAGAAATGGTTTTAGAATGAAAAAATCAAAGACTTTGTTTTGTGAAATTGTTCACTTCATTTAGGAAACCATATGTCGCTTAAGCGAGGAGCACTATTGCTCAAGCTATAGATATTATTAGTTCAAGCTGCACAATCTGTCAAGTAACCATTCCTACATCTTTTCATACCTATAGCTTTGCACCATATGCTCTTACTTGAAGAACTTGAATGAGATAAAACAGTTACACTGTTACAATTATACTACTGTATTTATAAAATACAAAGGAGCAGACTACAAAAGGTCAAGGTACTTCCTTAAACCCTAACCTAATAGTAGAGCTCCCATACATAAATAATAATAATAATAATAAATAATAAATAATAAATAATAATAATAATAATAATAATAATAATAATAATAATAATAAAAATAAAGAAACATTAGATTTCAACATTGCTAGACTGCACAATCTGTCAAGTAAACATTCCTACAGCTTTTCATACCTATACCTTTGCACCATATGCTCTTAAATTCAGCACATAGAATATAATCATCAAATAAATTCGTTGATTTAGTAATAGCAGGTATAATATAACTTACTGCAAAAAACAATTTTGTTTGGGAACTAAAACCATAACATGGAAAGTTATTGTTGATACCCTTGTAACTAATTGAGTTTCATCAACTGAGATCTCAAGACAATCTTTAAAATATATCTCCATCCTCTTTAAATTTGAATGAATCTATATCAATAAAGCACAAGTTCAGAAAGAGAGTAGTTAGAGAGCACAGACTGACCTTAGTTCAAAGTCTCGGTCTTATTTATGCACAGTATGCCTAGACTATCAAACAGCTTGGATGAGCTTTGAGCAATCTTTCTTGAGGTCTTGACTATTGTATATCTTTCATATTATATGACCAATCATTTAACCTGTGATTGACAATTATACCTCAAAATCTGTAGGTCATTTTGTCGTAAAAGCATTTTATTGGATGCCCTTCACTGAAAATTTCTCAATTTCTCCCCTAAGATATTGAAGATAAGGGAACACCAAGTCTGCATGACGTCCATAATAACGTGAGAAGATATCATCTATTCGATTTATGCTTTCCATAGCAGTAGAATCATCCAAGGAAAGTTGGATAGAAGAAAGCTTCACAAGTTCGTAAGCAATAACAATATCATCAGTATCGTATAGCTTTTCCAGAATCTGTAACACAAAAAGGAACATGTTTTAGACCTATTACGTAGAAAAACTTATAAATTTTATAAGACCATATTGGAAATGCATTCATTAACAAGTACTGGAAGTTATATTGCAAGTTATGGAAGAAGTCGATCTCCTTTGCAAGAAGGAAATGACATTTCAATGCCCTTGAAAGGTGAGAAGTAACCAATATGCCTTATCTATAAGTCCTGTGAATTGTTAAGGTACTCAAGTCAGATAGAAGTGTGGGTAGTCACTTGGTATTCAAATGTCTCTTTGTGAGCGTTCTTTACCATTCTTTTGTAAATCTTAAATGGGATACATGAGTTTGTAGGAAGATACACATCTAGGTGAGTATATTTCATGTTTCCACAAAACTCGTAACCTTTATTGATGATCTAAGTGAACAACTTGTTTAAGTGTTTCCACGGATGTAGGAAAAAGGTTTCATCACAAATTCTATCTTGTGCTATTTTGTTTATGATGCTATGTCTGATTACAGACTTGGCTATCATGAGGTGCCTAAAGCTTCACCGAGTAGAATGAAGTGTTTGGTAGATTAGTTAAGTATTTGGTTCTTCTTTCTTAACAACTACTCCATCCGTCTCTAAATATATTGTTAACAAGTTCATAATTATTAAAACAGTTAGTTAATGTAATTAGAAAATTTATTTTTTTGTAGTTGTAATATTTTTTTAAAATTCTCTAAACAAATTAATTTATGGAGACAGAATAATAGTAATGAAGTCTTAATTTATAAAACTAAACTCTTAAATTCTCCAATCTTTATAATGGAGAAAAAAAGACAATTCATAACATTTATATTTAGGTTTAATAGCCAACTTTATCCCCAGTTTAGTAAGCAAATCTCAATTTAGTCCCTCTTTAGAAAAGTGTTCGAAATTGGTTCTTACTTTTAAATTTTTGAGTCAAAATAGTCCCTTCTGTTAAGTATAACCAAACGGAGTTAATGGGTTAATGATGTGGCACTACTTATTGATTAGGTGTAAAAATATACTTTTGTGTGTCCTTATGTGGCACTAATTTTTGAGTCAAAATATCTCCACGCATAACCCCAATCTTCATCCTCTTCTCCCCTCTACGCCACCCATGTGAACATAGAACCAAATCGTCGCAAGCAACCCAATTCATCACCATCAACGTGCAACCAACTGCTCCAGAAACCCTAGCACCGCTAGTCGCAAGCCGCCACCGTGAAAGGTCGCCATCATCATTGTGCCACTACCACGGTTTCGCATCTTGACCACCATCGCGCAACCATCTTCATCTTCTCTAGGAGAACCTTCTAACGCGAATAGCAAGGCCGTCCCGGGTTCGATTTCTCTACCAGTTCGCGTTCATTATCAAACCGGAAACAACAGAAGAAATACCCAAATTAGCGAACCCTAATAGTGCAAGCATGATCGAAACTCAGGAGCGTGATTTTTTTTCGTTCTCCTCGCGAGACCACCTGCAAATCTAACATTCCAGAACAACAACACCTTCATACATGAAATCCATTTGCTTCTGCGTCGCACTTGTAAAGAGGAAAACTCAAAAAAAAAACTAGAAACAGAGGAACACCAAATCAATTTCATCAGTTCGTCTTTTCTCGCATTTTCCTCTCGCGCCTCCACATCAAAATCCAAAAACCTGCAAGAATCGAACCAAGAACCAGGATGAGTTCAATTCGCCTGAAACACCATCAGGTTGCCAGAAGTCGCTGAAGACGAGATGGTCGAAACCTAATTCTTCCTTTAGCGTTGGTGCAATGCGGAGCAATTCCCCACAATCTGCTGCAGCCCTAATTTTTGGGGGGAAAAGGGGGTGTACACATGCGAGAAGAGACTCCTCTTGCGAGCGAAAAGGGGGGAACGAAGGTTTCGAGCTACTGCGTCCAGCGTAGGTGGCGTCGTCAGTGATGCTCTTGGTCGACAGAAAAGAGGTGCGACGCAGAGTGGGGGAGAAAATGGTTGCTCAATTAAAAAACCCAATTTCTGAATAAAATCCTTTCTTATAAAATCCTTTCTTCTCTAACAAACCAACACATAAGCACATATACAAAAGTATTTTTTGACAAGTAACCAATAAGTAGTGCCACGTCATTAACCCATTAATTCCGTTTGGTTATATTTAACGGAAAGGACTATTTTGACTCAAACTCATTTAAACACTTTTCTAAAGAGGGACTAAATAGAGATTTGTCAACCAAACTAGGAACAAAGTTGGCTATTAAACCTTATATTTATAAACCAAAATAATTGTGTATTTTTGGTCAAAAACAATTAATGCAAGTTCAATAGAAGAAAAAAATCAATAGAAAGGGCAAAAATATCAGGCAAAAAATATTAGAAAAATATTTTACGATTAGAGACAATGGGATGGCTTTTAAGGGCAGGTTTTTCTCCAAAACAATAGATAAGAACCCTCCTTAAACGTTAGTTGTTAAGAAAAAGAAGCAAACTGATAGGTTTTCAATAGGAAAACCTAACCCAGAACACTCCACTCACAAGTAACAGAGAAAACACAGAAGAAGAAAGAGTAGAATATCGTGTTATTCACAANGAATTCAATAGGCAACAATGTAACAGAGGCTTAACCCTCTTCCATAGGTCTCAAAAAGTGTCTTAAAGCACCAAACAACTACTATTTATACAATTATTACCCCAATCCACTTAACTGTATGACAGTTAAGTGCATGCTCCTCCAACTAACCCATCTAACTAACTCTCCTATTCCTCCTCTCATATACAATCCACCCTTGCTTATCTTTAGACCTATCAATACCCGCCTCCTGAAGACCAACCTTGTCCCCAAGGTTAAAGTCGGGAAATTGTTCCCTCATAGTAACCTCATCTTCCCACGTAGCCCCATCCGGTCCTCCTATTTGCCACTCGATTAGTAATTGTGGCACCACCACTTCTCCTTGTTGTCTTTGTCGTTGTCCCAACACCTTCACTGGCCAAAATGATGGACCCTCCCCTTGTAGCTCCTACGACAACTCCTTTTCTACCACTTGGGTTCCCACCGCTTTCTTTAATTGTGAAATGTGGAAGACGGGATGTATCCTTGCAGTGTCTGGAAGCTGTAACTTGTAAGTTGTCTCCCCCACCTTCTGACTTATTTGAAAAGGGCCAAAATACCTGGCAGCGAGTTTGGAATGAAGTCGAGTTGGCATTGTCGACTGCCTATGGGGTCTTATTTTCAGAAAAACCCAATCTCCCACCTCAAAATTCATTGGTTTACGCTTTTTGTTGGCTTGCCTTACCATCACATCTTGGGCCCTCTCCAAATGAAACCTTAGTTGCTTCAATGCCTCATCACGACTTTGCAGTTCCTGACGTACTGCCTCTACCAAAGTTTCTCCCGAAATAAACCTCTGCAGGGAAGGAGGCGGCCTCCCATACACAGCTTCAAACGGAGTACACCTTATAGCCCCTTGAAAACTGGTATTATACCAGTACTCCGCCCACAGCAAAATTGCTCTCCACCCTTTTGGTTGCTCAGAACAAAAACACCTAAGATACCCCTGCAATACCCTATTCACCACTTCTGTCTGCCCATCGGTCTCCGGATGATACGCTGTACTCATCTTTAATTGAGTCCCCTGTCCCTTAAACAACTCTTTCCAAAAACTACTCAAAAACAATGGATCCCGGTCGCTCACTATGGATTGAGGGATGCCATGCAGCCTCACTATCTCCTGCACAAACACCTCTGCCACGGTTCTAGCTGAATATGGATGTTTGAGTGGAATAAAGTGAGCATATTTGCTCAATCGATCCACCACTACCAAAATAGCATCGAAACCCTGTGACTTCGGTAACCTCACAATAAAATCCATGCTCAATTCCTCCCACACAGCATTCGGAATTGGTAAGGGTTGTAACAGACCTTGAGGAGAAGAAGAAAGGTATTTATGTTGTTGACAGACAACGCACCTGGCCACAAATTTTGTCACGTCCTTCTTCATCCCATTCCAATAGAGTGACTGCGCAACACGCCTGTAAGTACGATACACTCCCGGATGGCCTCCTGTTTGGGTCACATGGAACTCAGCTATCAACTTGGGAATCCACTTTGATTGGGACGACAACACTAGCCTGCCCTTATGGTGTAGCTTCTCGTGTTCTAACGTATACGAAGGATGGGTATTTGGATCCTTCTTAATATCTTCCATCACCCTCTGTAAGGATTCGTCAACATCTACTTCCCGCATCACTTCCTCAAATTCCTGCCAGAAAGGTCTGGCCAGCATACCCAACTCCATTCCTTCATCCTCTTCACCTTCGTATCTCCTGGACAAGGCGTCGACAGCTTTATTCGCAGACCCAGCTTTGTACACTATGTCGAAGTCATAACCCAATAACTTCGCAAGCCAATCTTGTTGATTTTGCGTAGTAATACGCTGTTCTAGCAAGTGCCTAAGACTTTTCTGATTTGTGTGTACAATAAATTTTTGCCCGACGAGGTAAGGCCTCCAATGTTGTATGGCCAGGACGAGGGCCATCAACTCTTTTTCATAGATTGACTTGCTCAACCTCCCTTCCGATAACGCCTTACTAAAATAAGCGATGGGTCTTCGTTCTTGCATCAAAACCGCCCCTACTCCTCTACCGGAAGCGTCACACTCGATGTGGAAAGGCTGTTTGAAATCGGGCAGTGACAATACAGGAGTTGTCGTCATAGTTGTCTTCAACGTTTTCCAAGCCTCCTCTGCATTCGCGTTCCATGAAAACCCACCCTTCTTCAACAGCTCCGTCAATGGTCTGGTGATTTTTCCGTAGTTCCTGACGAATCGCTGATAATATCCAGTCAGTCCCAAAAATCCCCTCAAGCTCCTCACGGTCTTCGGCCTCTCCCAGCCCACTATGGCTTTTATCTTATCGTCATCCATTTCCACCCCTTTGCTCGAAATAATGTGTCCCAGATATTTTACCTGTGTTTGCCCAAATTCACTCTTCCTCCGATTGGCCACCCATCGTTCTCGCTCCAACGTCGACAACACCACCTTCACATGTTCGAGATGTTCTTCCCAGTTACGACTGTATATGAGTATATCGTCGAAGAACACCAAAACGTACTTTTGCAACTGGGCTCGGAAGAGACTATTCATGGCACTCTGAAATGTCGCCAGAGCGTTGGTAAGTCCGAACGGCATCACTACGAATTCGTAGTGCCCCTGATGTGTGCGAAAAGTTGTCTTCTCAATGTCCTCTTTCATACGTATTTGATGGTAGCCGACCTTCAAATCTATTTTGGAGAAGAAGGTCCCTCCTTTCAATTCGTCCAAAAGCTCCTCGATGACGGGAATGGGGAATTTGTCGGGCACTGTCGCGCGGTTGAGTGCCCGGTAGTCGACACAGAAGCGCCAGCTGTCGTCTTTCTTCTTCACCAGAATCACTGGGCTCGAGTAGGGACTGTGACTCGGTCGGACCACGCCTGTTCGGAGCATCTCAGCGATTTGCTGCTCGATCTCTGTCTTCATCACGTGCGGGTACCGGTACGGTCTGACATTGACGGGATCACTTCCTTCTTTAAGTGTTATCTTGTGTTGCATGTCTCGGACAGGTGGCAGACTGGTAGGCTCCTTAAACACCACCTCATACTGGCCTAAAAGCTTCTCCATGTCACCCCTCTGATTCTCAGTAAGGCCCACATATTTTGGAACGTTATCTTGGGCCTCAATAGAGCCCAACTCCCAGACTATCATCCATGCTTCTGCATGTTTTATTTTCAATAAGGCCTCGGGTCCAACCACCCTTCTCTCTAACTTTGGATCCCCTCTCACAATAACCTTCTTCTCACCTTGTTCATACATCATCGTGAGTTTGCCCCAATCCACCGTCACTTCGCCGAGCTTCCTCAGCCACTCAATACCCAATATTACCTCCACTCCCCCAAAGCTCAAACAAATAGAATTGTTCAACAACTTCGGTATTCCCCAACTCTAAGATTACTCGTTCACAACATCCACTTATCCTTCTCCTCTGGCCATCTCCGAGACTAACAAAATAAGGCTGGGTTTCCTTCACCGCCATACCCAGTTCTCCGACCAAGCTCCTATTGATAAAATTGTGACTCGCACCGCTGTCGATCAACACCAACACCTCTCTGCCCCCTATTCGCCCTTTCAATTTCAACGTTTTGGGAGTAGTCAACCCCCCGGCCGACAAAGCCGATAGCTTCATTCCGGCGAGCTCCCCGGCTGGTTCCTTCTCGCCATCTTCCTCCTCCTCCTCATCCACCATGATCAGCATGNGAAGTCCTCTTTCCGGGCACCGATGGCCAGGACTAAATGGCCCACCGCACCGAAAACATTTGCCCTCCTCTCTTTGTTTCAAATATTCCGCATACGGAAGGTTGCGCGGACCCCGGTCTTTTCCTTCTCCGTTGTTTTTGGCACCACCACCCCCCTGGGTTGTCTCCCTCTGTACCGATCCGACACTCTCAATGGGTCCCCCCTTATTCAAAGTTTCTCGCGGTGGATCAACTCGCGTAACTGCTCCCACCGGATGTCCCCAAGCATTCTGAGTTCTTACACCCGATCCTCCTCCCATCTTCAACGGGCTACACAATTTCTCCACGTCCCTCGCTACTTGCATCGCAGTCATTAAGTCTGGAGGATCATGCGGTCTCACACGGTCGCTCACCTCTTCCCTGAGCCCCACCATGAAGTAGCCCAGTATTTGTTCCTCTGGAATCTGAGTCGTTTGACCCACTAGCACCTCAAAGTCCCTCACATATTCTTCCACCGATCTCGTCTGTCTGATCGTCGATAACTTCTCATAGACCGTTCCTCTCGTGCCTCCGCCAAATCGGATCCCCAACGCCCTCTTCAACCCTTCCCAAGAATAATTCTTGGTCTTCTCTCGCCAAAATCGGAACCAACTNCCAGCGTACCCTTCCATATTGATAAACACCAGTTGCATCTTCTCTTCCTCTTCGACTTTATGGACCTCAAAAAAATTTTCAGCCCGACTCATCCAATTCCAAGGTTCGCCACCTTCTAACACGGGTAATTCCACCCGTTTCCGCCAATTGATCAGTGCCCCTGTACGTCCTGCTCCGTTTTGTCCTCCGTCGTCTCCTGACCCTCCGCCGTTATCGTTCACCGAAGATTCACTACCATCTCGTCGCACCCCCCTGTTGTCTATCTTGCGGTCCTTCAAGATTGTCAAGATCGCTTGGATGTCTTGGCGCATCATCTCACAATTCTGTCGTAACGTTCCCGTTTCGTGCCTCAGGTAAACTGTCTCCGCCTTCGTTTCTGCCAACGCCACCTCTACTGCTTCAATCTGTTCCGCAACCGTCGTCACCACTCTCCCCTCCATCTCGTTCGATCGACAATTGGATCCAGCAGGTCGGACCAATTGATAGGTTTTCAATAGGAAAACCGAACCCAGAACACTCCACTCACAAGTAACAGAGAAAACACAGAAGAAGAAAGAGTAGAATATCGTGTTATTCACAAAGAATTCAATAGGCAACAATGATAACAGAGGCTTAACCCTCTTCCACAGGTCTCAACCTGTTAACTAATCAACTCCCAAAAGTGTCTTAAAGCACAAAACAACTTCTACTTATACAATTATTACCCCAATCCACTTAACTGAATGACAGTTAAGTGCACGCTCCTCCAACTAACCCATCTAACTAACTCTCTTATTCCTCTTCTCATATACAATCCACCCTTGCTTATCTTTAGACCTATCACAAACACTTTAATACTTAACGGAGTATCATATACCAATTGTTGTGGAACTTAGGCACCTTATGATACATATGTTTGCATCAAAGTGAATTTGGTCCATGAATAGCAAGGAGATTCTTGATCTAACTCAATTCAAAAAGTTTAGGAATTTAATTTATGTCCTTTCATCAAATCTTACTAAACTGCATCAATTTATTTCACTTCAAATGGAATTTGGTTATTAAGGATTCTCACTATTCATGGCTGAATGATTAAAATGCCCAAATCGTAATTGTTAAATTCATGAGTCAGTTCCTATATGATGCACACCAATGAGTTCTCATTTTCAATTGCTTGGTGCGGGTGAAATTTTCCCCAACATCAATAAACAATAACATAATCAACAGAAAACATGTTCCAGCAAGCATACATTTATATCCAGAAGAAGGCTACAGTGAGAGAGGAACTTATGTCAACAACCATCATAAAGTGAATATGAACGTTAGATATAATAGTTTTTAGACTAATGGCTGAAATGTTTTTTTGTTTTTCCTTTCTTTCTGTCTGATTTAACTGTGCTACACCATACAATTTAACAGGGCAGTTTTCTGAGTTCCATTTAAAAAATATTTATATTTCTGCCACTGGAAAGAATTCTGGATAGCTTATAGGTTCTGGGTATACAGGAAGGGATATAGTAAACAAAAAATACGTCAAAAACAAATTTTTCCCTCCCCACCCCTTTGATAATAGTAAGCTTATTCATAAAAAGTTTTACCTGGATAGAAGCTTTGCAATGATCAACAGATAATTGTAATTCTCCTACTAAACAAAAAGCCTGAGCAATGCTGTCTTCTGCCTGCATGCATCATATTTTGTTGAAGGATATAAAAGTTAAATCATCACTAGAAACATGAGATATTGTTTGTCTACCAGTCCATGCTATTCAATAGTTGTCACCACAGATACACACACTTGGAGTCTAAGAAATCCACACAAATAACTCCACACCCCTAAGGGGGTGTATACATCCTTTGTGGAAGAGAAAGGAAAAAAGAAAAGAGAGTGAGATATGTGAAGGGAAAGGAATAAAGAGATAGAGCTGATGGAAGTAAAAATGACATTTGAGAAATCAGGGTTGTATATTAAAGTGGAATGCAATATCAATACGATTTTAAGAGTTTTGTAGGCTTCATCTTATCTATCTCATGATTACTTAAATTTTGCATTGGTTAACTTCAATGATTATGAAGTACTTGCTTGAACAGTATGGGTATTCCAAAACTACCGAACACACAGACCTATTAGCAAAAACAAATAGAACTATAACAGGCATGGAGGAGTTTTGTAAGTGCAGGAAGCTCAAACTCACCTCCGCAATAAGCTTGTTGTAAGCATGCAAATTTAATCTTATTGATTGAAGAGACATCAAAGCATCAGAAATAGTAATACTCGAAATTTCTTTTGAAGATTTTGCATCCTGCAACCTGTCATTTCCGTATTTCAGGATGTAAAATACTCAAAAATAAGAAGCCATCTACTATTTATAATAAGATCATGCAGGATTTAAAATGGGGTGGGGAAGGGGGGTGGGCGGGCAGGCGGCGCGGGTGGGGTTATCAAGGTAGCCTCAAATTGGGAACTATTCAAGATTTGCATGATTATATTCAGAGTAAAAGGAAAGATGTACTTTAGGACGGGGTTATTAGGAGTCAAATTGGATAGTGCAAACCTTTTTATGCATATTAGAGCTTCACTGACTGCAGCATGAGAAGACTCCAAATCACAGTAAGAACCACATTTCAAACAGTATCCAGGTTGACCATGAATATGGGCCCCGTTTTGTTTGAAGACATTAAGAGGTACTTCACAAATGTCATCATTTTTTTCAACCTGAAACGGTGGAGAATTTTTATAGTGAAAAAATATTGCAAACTTGAAAGGGTGAAAACATGAATCATAATGTCACATATCCAAGTTTCCTGACCCTTGAGCAACTTACTTGGCAGAAGGAAAATGCTTAGTTGCTCAATAAATAACAGTGATTCGTTATTTATTATAAAAATGGTATATGATAGAATCGTCAATCCATAGTATTTTCTAGTAACAGCTCCAAAATATGGAATGAATCAGAAGACTCAGATATACCAAAATTTAACTCCATATCTGATTTTAACTCATGATCAGGTATGCGTTTTTAGAAAACATCCTACTATAAATAGAAGGTGGAGGTAGGCTGCTTGATATTCAGATACAAAAAAGAATAGTTGTTATGCATGAATAATTTGTTTATATTGTAGCACACAATTTGTTTCTTGTATTTGCAGATATTTCTACCCTTATTTCCATATTCCCTCCACATAATTAGGATCTGTATTCCTCGTTCCCTTTATTTGAAGCCTAAAAATACTAGGATAGCATTTATTATTAGGTATATATGTTGCATTTAGCTTGTACAAATCATCACAAATAATATTCACTTTTTCCATATAATGTAATGCATCTCAACCACAAGAATGGCTTCCAAATTGTTTTGTTAAGGAAATTTCTTGAAAATCGAGACACTGTCTGAGGTAAAGGACACAATTTGAACTTCAGCTAGATTTATAATATAAAGAACAATAGTAATTCAATATCAACACGTGTCCTTTAAATGGCTTACAAGGTCAGTAATAGTGAAGTGATTGATTTTCTGCTGCTCACAGTCAAGTACTCTGCTTTCTAACACTGCGCCAGAACAATTTGGATTGACACAATGGAAGGCATTGAGGACTAAGTCGGATACATTGACTTCTGAACAACCAATACACTGACAATGAAACGCGTATTCATCTTTGAGAAAGTTAAGGCGATCTTTACAATCCCACAACCCAACCTGCAAAACAGAACTATTTATTAACATTTGAACAAAAGAATTCTTAAAACAGACTTGGCAGTTGCAATTCTGAGTAAATCACTTTGTGTTTTATTGCTTTCTTTTGTAAGGGGGAAGGAGAACTTAGACTGATAGGTTCTTTTAATCAAGAACCTATGAAAAACACTCGAAACACAACGCAAAACAATTCCTCTGAATTGTACAGCCTCCTTTTATTGCAAAAGAATCAAGAAAGTGGTGAACACAAGGTACTCAGAGAGCTTAACCTCTCCCCAAAGAACTCCAAGAGTTCCCGCACAACAATAAGACTCCTGACTCCTAAACCCTAAACATAGACCATGTCAAATAAGTACAATTCCAGAACCAGTAACCAGGGAGGTATTTAAGGCCTAGCTGTTGTAAATAGGGGATTATTGGAATAAAAATATACTAAAATCTCCATAGGAATTAGGAAACATATCCCTAGAATTCGTTTTGGTAGACTTTATTTCCTTTTCTAAGAGAATGTGATTGTAACAAATAGAGGAGTTGAGGATGTAATGATCATGATTGTAATTAATAAGATATTTATTTTCTCCCTCTCATTATTCAAGTCTAACAAACTGTTATTAAAATCACTGCTTAACCCCCATGCATGGTGTGATGCTACTCAAGTGAGTCTAGAGAGGAGTATAAGTTCATTTAACGGGTGCATAGTTCCTTTTATCCTTCTCTTCAAGTTGGGTACTGCTTCGTTCTTTCTCCACTATGAGAGGATCTGTGATTACAAGTATCTCCTACCACTAGCAGTTACTAATTGTTGACCAAATTCTTAATTTATTAGTAAAATAGGTTTATTGGTATAACAAAACATGCCTCTATTATTTTTAATTGTCTAATAAATGTTTCTTTATTGTAATACATGATGATACAAACCAAATATTATATTATTCCAAGCCTCAATGTTGCTTATATGACCAAAAGTTTCCCCTCAAATTCATAGGAAAATTCATGATCCTTCTTTTCTCTCACTTTTGTAATTGGTTTCTTGATAGGCAAGAGAGCCTCTTAAATTAAGTTGTCAATAGCTCGATCCATGCAACCCTTATTCTAATTAAATTAATATTTCAGTACAAAGTTTGGTGGGCCCTTGTCCTCAATGGCTCAAGCACAAAGGGAATTTGTTTGAGGAGGAATGTTAGAGATGAAAATAAAACTACTCTCTAACAGCTTAAGCTTTAAGGATGTTTGATCACTGAAAATTGTGGAAAATAATACTGATTTATTATTCAAATCATGAAAAATACATTCTGATACCCTTTATTTGTAGTAATCTAATTCTCCTAAAAAGGGAAATAGGGAAACTAGGAAATCTTGAAAAAATAAAATAAAATAAAAGATTATGTATCTATTTCCTCTAATTAGGAAGATTCTAAAAGATATTATCTCAAATTACAACACTCCCCCTCAAGCTGGATCATACTAGATAGTATGAACCAAGCTTGGAATAGACAAACTCAATAAACCCAATAAACCAACTTGGACAAACTTCAACNTNGACANCAATGGANNAGGGCGAACTTCAACTTCNGGATGGTGACTTGCANCANCAAACANCAACAAACTGCAAGAACANATGAAGGGCCTACAGTGGCGAATAGCAACAAACTGCAAGGACTGAATTGTCATCAATAGTGGCGATCAACAACAAAACTTCAAGAGACTTAACTGCCCTAAACATCAACAAGCCTTCAGGAAACATTTGTCCTGCAGAGGCGAACAGCAACAGACCTGCAGGGACTACACTACCCTGCAGCGGCTGCAATTAAAAGGCTAACAGCCATAAACCTGTAGGGACTTAACCACCCTAAACAGCAACAAAACTTCAAAGGACTTAATTGCCTTAAACATATTGGAGGCCTTCAGGAAACAACTGTCCTGCAGAGGCAAACAGCAACAAACCTGCAAGGACTACACTACCCTGCAGGGGATGGAATTTTCTCCTCCTCACGACTGAACAGCAGAACGCGAAGGTGGAAGAACTGGTGAGAACCGATCCGTACGAGGGGCAAACCTGAATCCCATAACTTTGAAAGAGTCAATTCAGCGGTTAGTCTCAAAGAACAACTCTGAGTGAGTTGTTATAACAAAGCATTAGCAGAAACCAAAAAACACCATGGCATTAAAAAGGCCAAAGACAGGTTGGAGGTCCAAAGTTCTCTGCTGGACTACTCCTAAATGGTGATACTTAACACTGTATCACAAGAAGTACGGGCTAAACTTTAGCCCAAGAAGGAAGTTCTCTACAGGGGCTGAAAAATATTTCCCCTTAGACAATTTCTGGAAGTATAAGAGGATGAAGAATCCTCCGTAGAAGAGGCAGAAGATGACGATCTTCCACCAACCATCACCAAAACCAACTGCTAGTGCACTTTACAGAAATAGACTCCCCTTCATGCCACAGGCCAACGAGACATCACACTTGCAAGAAAGAATCACATAATTGTAACCAGATGGAGGAGACAGGTTTGGCCACAGGTGTCGATGCATTCGGCGGCACAAGCGATGCCGGCAAGAAGCACCAATCAGTGCCACACAAGAAGTTACCGAAAGGGGTTTTGAGACGTCCGGGAAACGAACAATGAGGAAAAATGGAAGGCCAAGGCCCCCTACAGCTTTGGAATCAGAAGCCTTCTTCACAATTTTTCAGCAAATCAATTTCCAGGTGCAACTGGATGACACCTTTAGTAGAGGTAGGGATGACAACTGACTGTAACGGCAGCAACAGCGGCTGACTACAGTGACGAAGCTCACTGCAGCAGTGGCTGCTGACTATAGCGGTGGCGGCTGACTGCATCGGAGAGAACATCAAAGGGCGGTAGTTGCAAAGTAGAAACTCGAGGTAACACCCTCTCCTCCTCGTGGCTGATATGGTAGCAATGGCAGCTATGGAGGGTTAGAAAAGCGAGACGAAGGTCCGGTGAGTGGGTCACACCAAGGAGCAGAGACTAAAACTTAGATCTACTAAAATATAGCCCAAACGAGTCGTCACCGACCCTAGGAATGGGCTCAGGAGGCTCCGGCGTCCCTGTCTGTGGCGGCGGCGGCGAGTGGGTCTCGCCGGAGGTAGGCACGTGGGTTGCACGCGCCGGCAACGTTAGCTGCATGTGGAGGCGCGTGGAGCGGAGTCGGGTCCTGACTCCGACGGTGTTGGCCGTCGCTTGAAGAGACTGTCCAAATCCGCTGGTCACTGGTCGAAACTGCAACGGTGACCAGTAGCGGACGGTGGTTGCCAGCGGCGGACGGTGGCCGACGATGGTTGACAACGGTGCACAGCGGAGTAAACAGTGAAGACAGTGATCTTTCTTGAATTCTTCAAAGAAGAGACTTTCGGTCTCTTTGATTTAAGTGGCAACCAATAAAAATGCCCAAAAAAAAGGAGCCAAAATTGATTTGGACATCAAGATCTAAGACATCAGTTTCAGCTACTGGTTCGGGAATGGGTTCAAATCTCAGTCGGATCAGTTTGGTGATACTGAAAAAAAAAAGAGGTCAGAATTCTAAGGAAGAATTTGAGAAGGGCAATTGAAACCCATTAAAACACACAAGTTAAAAAAGATAATTTTAGGGGACTACCGGCGGCCATGGCGGCCGGCCGCCGGCAGACAGCAAAGACAGCGGAAGCGGATCAGACAAGCTTTGATACCATGTGGAAAATAATACTGATTTATTATTCAAATCATGAAAAATACATTCTGATATCCTTTATTTGTAGTAATCTAATTCTCCTAAAAAGAGAAATAGGAAAACTAGGAAATCTTGAAAAAATAAAATAAAATAAAAGATTATGTATCTATTTCCTCTAATCAGGAAGATTCTAAAAGATATTATCTCAAATTACAACAAAAATCTTTATAAAGGAAAAGAATAAGAATATAGACATACTTCAAAAGTTTCAAACAAAACTAACCAGAAAATCTTCAATACAACTTTTAATTTCAAATACCTGTGGACCATAAGACAGTTCTAGCTGACAACCAGCTGCTACACCATGTGTGATTCGTATGTAAAGAGTGCGTGAAAGAAAATATGCATGAGCATTCGGTCGGCAAGAATGGTTAAATAAACTGGCAGCTTTATAGATAGCTTTACCCACTCTGACCTACGAGAAATAACATATGACTTAGAATCACCAAGGATATAATAGTCTAAGAAAAGATTACCATCACCAGCAATGTTATGATTACAATTGTTTGACTTGCAATAGTATTCACAAGTAAATACAGCAAAAGAAAACAAATATATCAAAAAAGAAAAAAGAAAATGATGCAAATAAAGTCAAGAGTTTAATTTCTATGTATTGTCGTCAGTGTAAATATTTTTAAAGTGTCAACCAGTCAAAAATAATCTCAAGCACAATTTCTGGTGCTCTTTTGATGGATATGATATGATTAGACAAGAACATAATAGGATATTAACATAATTATAATCATATACAGTATTTGGTGCACACACAATATAACATTAAATAATAGGATATAACAAATTATATTTAAATGGAAATTATTCATTAAAATTACACATGATTTCTTAAAATTGACTTTTGATTTAAAACTTTTATAACTATGAAAATTATTAAGAAAATGAAATAAACTATACAACATTATATTTTATTTCTATAACTATTTTTCATATTATAAAAAGTTATATAAAATTTTAAAATCTTAAAAATATTTAAGTTATTATTAATTAATTTAATATTCTAATAAATAATATAATTTAAATTTACGTGCCACAGTAATTGTAAATATAAATACATATAATATGTTAAATAAAAAATTATGATGTCTATTATCCTATAAATTTTATACAAAATTTATTTTATTTATATAGTTACTTTTGCTTCAAATTATAAATAAATTATATAAGTTCTGTAAAATTAATATTGTGATGTAAAAAAAATTCCTAAAAGTATATTTTAATATTAAAAAATATATTTTATATTTTAATTGCCAATAATAATTAAAGTTTATGTGTGAATACCATAGAAAGAGAGGGAGGAGAAAGAGTTTATCCTACCCTCTTAAACTTAACATAGCTCCCCCGTGGGAAAATAAATACACTACAATGACACAAGATAAAATGAAAAAATAACATTACCAGATCCTGTTGATAAAACAAACATCATATTACAATAGGGTAGCATAGTTATCATATCCTATTCTCTCACATCCTGTCCACCAAACGGACCTTAAAGGTATTAATAGTTATTATAGAAATCAACAAATCCAATGTAGCAATTTGTAATTGAAAGACAAAGTAAATTATGCAATCAATACATTAATCCAATTAAACTTTAAAAGACATGCGGCAAAATGTCTACCTGTTCCACGTTACTAGTTGAATGTGCATCAGATTTTAATGGAAATTCTCCAAAATGACCTGATAGTCCATGAGCATCTATTGATTTTAAACGAACAACGGTCATACAATTCACTTTAATTTGAGAGATAATAATGACAACCTGCATTTACAAAGAATTATGGAACAGGAATATGATTATTTTCATGATTCAAATACAAGAAAGCAACAACATGAATTACATTTTTCAACAAATGCTTCAACGTATTGGGAAAATGATGCCCAACACATGGCATATGATGGTTTTGTAACTTTTGTTATTAATCAAAGAACAAATAGACATATCCACATGTGCATGCATGTACACAGAGGAGTAACAAAACAACCTGTGATATGGAGACTCCGTCTATGGAAAACATAGTTCCACATGAGTGTTGAAGACAATACAACAATACAATGGCATATATGTGTGAATCCAATTTGCTTTCAGATGACATATGTTTGTAACAATGAGAAAGCTCCTGCATAAGAAGAAGCCATAAGCATGCAGCTAGTCATAATATAATTCCAACAAAATGAACTGAACTCAAAAACTACATGCATTTAAAGTATACCAGCCTTTCCACAAAGTTTATAATACTATCAGACGTGCTATTCAGCAAAAACCTTGCTAGTATTCGGCCAGCCAAAACTATCTCAGATGGCAGTACCACGGGCCAATGTACACCTCGGCATTCATGTTTATGTTCAGTAATATCCTCACTTTTTTGTTCAGAATCATTGCTTTGGATAACTTCAGAAGCATATTCTCCAAGATCACTGGGCATTTTTTTAAAAGTGTCATTTTTTTCTGGGTACATCCTGAACATTTGCCCACCTGCTCGTATCTGGCATTGGTGGGAGCAATACAATGGTATTGAACATGATAAACAAGGAACTCTATCAGCAGGTAGATCATTCAGGCAATAATGGCAATGGGTTTCCCGACATTGCTTTAAAATTATCTGCAATAGAAAGAAATATCAAGTTAACTTCCTAGAATAAGTTTGTTTTCCTAGCAAAACACAAATATATAAAGAACTGGGAGGTAATTTATTTGTTAACCTAAAGAAGCCTGATGATTCATCTTTATAAGTTAAAGTTATTGACAACAAATATCATCCATGTCATTAACCAATTATCCCAAAAACTTAAGATGTTGGGTGAAAACACATGAATGGTTCCATATTAGTATTTATATTTTAAACACATTCCTTCATGCAATAGCACTTTAAACTTGAAACTTAAATAGTGCCCCGGCCCATCCATATAGATTGAACTCCAACTTTTATTCGAAGAATAGGGGCAACAAGGATCAAACTGTGGATCACTTGATCATAAAGGTTTTATACCATCTCAAGAATAAAGCTTAAGTCATTAGGTGACGCCACATGGATGGTCTTATACATATTCTAATTATTTTAACAGTATACTTATTTTCTCAAAAAATAGGGAACATAAGTAAATTCTATATTTCATGTAGATTGGCAAGCATTAACTCATTATAATAAAATAGGTGTAATCAATTTTGAAAGCTGAACAGTTGATTGCAGCCAAGAGTCTCTAGTTCTCTGAAAAAGAAACCATGTACATAAAAAGATGAAAACAAAGAAGTCAAGTCCCATTTCATACAACTTAACCTCTACCCTTATTTTGTCCTTCAATCCATTCAGAAAAGTGTCAGTCAAATAATCCTGTCTTATACCTTTCAAGAACCCCACATATTGCTCAAATTGTTCAATATACTCCCACCTGCCCAATTTGTCTAAGCCCAATCAAGACTTCAAAAGGATTTTGAAGCATTGTTGGTTGGAACCATTGAACAACGGCCTCTTTGAAAGCCTCCCATGTGGGATTCAGATAGCAGATCTCCCACCATAGGAACCAATTCAGGGCTTTTCCCTCCAAAGCCACCATAATAGCCCTCATCCTCCCCTCCTCATTGACTTCTTTCAACCGGAAATATCTCTCCAACCAGTTAATCCAACCATAAGCATCTTCTCCTGCTAAAACAGGAACATCTAGCTTCCTCCATTTTTCCCTAGTCAATCCTGATCGTCCACTTTCATTCCCTCCGTCATTCTTGAGATTGCCCACACTGCCTTCCTTGGCAACAGAAGCATTATCCGTTGTTTGTTTATCAGAGGATGTGAAACATTCCACCAACCCTGTCAGCCTTGTAAGCATTTCCTCCAACCTTTGGAACCTTATGTGATTTTCATGTTCTTGTTCTTGCATTATGCTCTCCAATCCATCCAATCTTGCCTCCACTCTCGTATTGACCATGCCACACAACCACCACAGCACCAAGAAAGTGGCTCTGATACCAATGATAGGTACCCAGATTTATTTAAAATTGTAAAGATTTCCAGGACAGGTTCTTGGATGTTCACCCAAAAAAACAAAAAAACTTTATTAACAATGAAACAAGCACAATAATCTAAATTGTTACACTATCCCTGGTCTTTCGAGAGGACCAAACTCTCCCTAGCCTTCCCATTACAAAACTTCCTAAAAACTGCTAAAAACAACTGTCTACACAGACATTAAAAAAGTCTGAGACAACAAAACCTATCCACAAACAGTTATAACTATTTGTCCCTTTTATTTCTCCTAATATAAACATTTCCCTTGAGCCTATCAATCACTCAGTCAGTATAATGTGACATCTGTTAAGAGACAGCTGTCACCAGTTAGTTAGAGTTATTTACAGGTTCTCCTGTATAAAATTTATTTCTGTAACAGCCTGCAGAAATTGATTTTATTCATTAGAACTCATTTGTTTTGTCTGTTTTCACAAATCTCTCCATATTCTGTGACCCCTTGTGCTTCAAATTGAAGCAAGCAACACCCAAAGTTTGTATGGTTGTGTAAATCACACCTTGCTTGCTATTTCATTTAGATAGCTAAAAAGTACGTGTCATGCACACGACTTTCACAATAAACATAAATAAAGCAGAAAGAAAAGTTTCCAAAGAATCTCTTTAGTTGACATCTTACTCTTTCTTTCTCAATCACATGCACAATAATCTAAACTCCATCCGACTTTGCAACTCTATTTGAACATCATTTCCCCTCCAAGTAAAGGGAAGAAAGACACACAGGTTTTTTTCCTAACAGTTCTGTTTTCTTATTGTAGGTCTAATGCACTCTCATGTTATAAAGCATTTGGAACAATGTTGTCAAACTCAAAAATTGTAAGATGATATAAAAGGAGATAAAAGGTTGTAACTAAAGAATTGTAACTTGACTTGTATGAGTTAAGAGTATATGAAAAACTATATTTATAAACCTGTACATGCACTAAAAATAATATGGACAAGAAAAATAAGTCATATATAGTAAGATCCAATAGAAAAATTACAGAACAGAACAGTCAGCAATGAAAGTACGATGATGACGGTAAAGGCAATGTCAACATTGTTGACACAAGGTGACATGATGTTCACGAGCATTGCAACAGTGACATCAACATCAGTGTTGTGATGGCCGACCATGTTGATGGTGATGAAAGTTTTGTAAATGATAAGAGCACCAACGAGAGTTGTTTGGTTCTCTTCTGTTTTGCAAATGGAAACCCTAGTGCAAAAGGATCATCTTACGAGTTGGGCTTTTCTTCAGGTTGGGTCTTTTAGCATACTAAAGGGGCATTTTAAACACAACCCTGGCTGCTGAAATGGATCGAAACCATGCATGATCCACCAATTTTACAAGTAATCACATGATCCCGATCTTCACATATCCCCTTCTACCGTGCACGTCAACTCACTGTGTCTCCACTACTTGCAGGATCATGTGAGTATACGTGCAAATTTGACAACATTAAATAAGAATTTGTAACTATTCAAATAGAATAGTAGACAACAATATAGGTTTAGGATGTTGATTGCTTCAACTGAAAGACAGTGGGAAAAATTACACGTGAACCTAAGTTGAAGGAGGGGTCATGTATATTTTAGCCAAAAAAAATTAATTAAAAGAACTAATTGAGCACTACCCTAAAAAAATGAAGCCATTAACATCACTAAAATTGGACTTAATAATAAATTTAATGATAATATACAGAGAATATAGTTGTTTATTACCATAGCATAAGGTTCTTCAGAATGAACTAAAGAACCTGGTGAAATGACACATGATGAGACCATGCCTCTTCCTTTATCAGGGATGGAGATACACTGTAGCTTTACTTGAGGCATCTCACCTGCCACAATGCACTTTACCATCTTAGTATATCCAGGAAGTGTGAAAAACAAGGTCCTTTCAGTGTATACAAGAATAGGTGACAGGAGGGACCCATGAACATGACAGAAAGGAAAGAAGTTAAAATAGATAGAGTAGAAGATCATTCATTTTATTTAGTTAGCATTTGAGAACTATGAATTCATTCTGTCCTAAGAAAGGGGAAGACCTTTTAAGGAGAATTATTTTCTTAAGTTACCACATGAGAACTTTGAATTAACAATGCTTAACTTCTAATTTAGTTGTTATACATGCGTTAATTCTAGTTTTGTTGCATAGGGTGCTTCCCCTAATTTGGTTCTACATGCATGCATTTTTAGTTGGCATATGTAAGTCGCGTAGTATCTTGATTGTTAAAGAACATCCTATATCCCTGTTTATTGTATCATACCATATCAAGAATCTAGTGTACGTAGGTGTTGACTCCACAAGTAAATTAGTCTATAACAGAAAGCCTATAATAGACACCTTGGCTAGAGAATACTAGAATCTTCCTACAGAAGTTACTCACAGTCATACAATAAACCCTGTGCTTATGATCTAACAATTTAGAATGCAAGATGTCACTTTAAACATAGTTCAATGCTATGAGCATAATGAAACTGCAGTCAACAATGCCTGACCAACTAGATAGTTACTTACTAGCGTCTACAGCTCAAGTTCTAAACAAGGAAAGCTTCTTACCCACAGTATTGCAGCTGTTCTCCTTATGTTGTATCTGTACTATCGCACTTGTGCTTTTGCATTGGTCTAAAAGAATTTTCAGTTCACGTTCTATTTGTCTCTTTCCACCCATTGAAGGTTCCAGAATCTTGGCCACATTTAGGTCGCAAATTGCATTTCTATAATTTCCCAATGAAGCATTTGCCTTACCTCTCCTGTACCATGCCTTTGGAAAAAATAGTAAATTAATAAAAGAATAACTGAAACTAGAATTTAAGTTCGCATCCATATTTTTTGCCACAGCAACCTACATCTCACATTTCAAAAGGATCATTTGCACCACAACAAATATTGATTAATTAGGATGAAGAAACAAATCATGTAAAAATATCACGTTAATAACAGAAATTCTATTACAACTCCAATAAAGTTTCAGATACCGCAATGAGGCAAAGTGAAATGAAAATGCTCTTTTTGCTACTAAACTCATTTATGTACACTTCCACAACACTGCAAAGTACTGAGTAAAAAGATATTGAAATTTCTTTTTAACCACTCATGAATGACTTGATCTACAAACATTATTGCACATATTACAACAAACCTAGTACAAATGAAAGAACTCAACATGTTCAATAAAGGTGGATAACTACATATAAAAGTTAAACACAGAAAAAACAGGTAACTGCTGCAACTGATTTTCACCTTTGAGTAGCTTGGACAAATTTGAAGAGCATGAGTGCAATCCCGTAAGCATTCTACTAAAAGACTCATTCTCTGCAGGAAACATACATGCATGAATACTCTGCATTGTCAAATCTTTCATTTTTAGTGATTATGGTCAAGGACTAAGGGCTAAATTTGAAATGGAACTTACATGCAATACAGTAGCCCGATTGATATATAATGATGCAACAAGATTACTTTTCATATCACCAACATCTAATGGAGCCTTGCGCAATGCCTATCCATCGTATTAGAAGAGCAAGTAAGGAATATTTATAAATAATGAGTGACAGTATGTTCAAACAAACTTTAAAAAAAAAAACAAAAAAAAAAATAAAAACTATGAATCTATTCTATTACTTTTATTTTGATAGAGCGTGATTAATAAGTTTTCTTCACTTAAACACAATAAAACAAGAATAAAAAATTGGTTCCTGTTAGATAATATAGCTAACATTTCCCAATGTCATATAATAGACTTACACTTTGGCTGATTTAAAAATGTTTTATATCAGGATAAAATAGTAAGAAAAAAAATGTGACTATTTTAAGACATGTTTTGTTGGATGAGATGGAAACGAATTGTAACCTTCCCAATCTCGGATAGGTAATCTACACTAGAACGAGCAGTCCTAAGGGAACAGAAATTTGATCAGAAGAATGATGGAATCCCATTTCATTCCAAGACAACCCAAAAAAATTGTTTCCTAATATTCAGGCCAGCCAAGCCTATCTAACCCTAAATTTCATAAATTAACTTTTCATGTATTTTTTTAATCAATTATAATATGAAGAATGCTATCAACACATTTTTTACAAACCTTTCTAACACACTCTAACGTCAAGTAAATTTCTTGTGGACCTTACTAATACAGAGAGTGTACATACATTAACAAGCAGATCCTATATTAACTTCATAAATTGAAGGAAGTATCAAAGACATCTTCACAGTTTCACCCACTTTTCCTATTGTATATACTTATATGAATTCTAGAGCCCTTTGTTTCTAGAAAAGAAAGCTTATCATTCCCAATCTTCATTTATATTTCTAACGCTCAACCCTGTATCACTAGGACAGAAAACATTGGGTCGAACTCTTCTTTGATGTCAAATTAATGACTATGAATGGTCATTAACTCCCAGTAAAGAGAGAAGTACAGCCTATGGGGCATACAATGCATTCCATCGAATGATCATTAATCTTCAATTGAGTTATTCTATTTTACATCTTAGAAAAGAACTTACAACGAAAATACTTACTAGTATGGAAATACATTTATACAAAACCTCTACCCTAAGTACACACATGACAGTCATGTAAAATTCAATCCACAATTTGGTCTATGGATAACATTGTTGAAGTAACTTGAACGTTGGAACTTGGAAGCAAATAGCTTATAAAGTGTAAAGTGTCCAAACCTCATATGTCTTGTTATTAAATATGCTACCCCCAATTTATGCTTTTTGTTTTCTAATTTATGACTTTGGGACCATAACTTGCTTGCAGGTACTAGTAGTTCCGTTATCATCTCTGACAATGTTATTTGAGATGCTGCCATGAACAATGTGCGGTAGCAAAAGCACCTATAGTTGCCCAAGTCCGGTATGTGTGTATGCTATCATGTACAGGTGTATGTTTTGAAAAGTAGAAGTAAAGAACAACTGCATAATGCACTTCAGAAGCGGATTTTACAAACTAACAAAAATATCCACACTAGTTCGAAATTTGTTCGATTCCGAACTGTTCTGAACTTGTTTACTAAAGCGGTCAAGTAAAGAACTGATTCATTAAAGCAGTCCAATTCATTAAAGGTGTTTGACTATGAAAGAACGGCACGTTCCAATCACCTACACGAGAGAGAGCAGTTGAAGAAAAATATAAATTTCAAAAGACGAGGAAACCTGAGTATAGCAGTCCAAGGCCTTGGCATAATCTGCGTTGGAGAAGCATTCATTACCAAGCTGCTTGGATTTCAAGGCATCATCCTTACTCTTACCGCACAGACCATACTTTGGATCAGCCAGTTGAGCGATAATCTGGAATCACAGCAATACGTGGCAACAAGAAATTAGGGATTATTGGTTGGGAACAGAGAAGATTTGGGTGGTTTACCTGGTGAAATGGGTCGAAGTGGAGAAAGAAGCGATGAAGAAAAGAGCACGTGCTTTGAAGATCCTCGACATTGCTATCCTCTATCGCTCGCTTCAGGCTTTCTGGAATAGCTGCTTTCAGAGACTCCATCTTCTGCTACTCACGAACAAGAGTTCCGCTGTCTTACACTGTTATGTTTCTTACTCAATCTGTCTGATTTATGAGAAGATTATATTAAATTGATGATAAAGAAATGAGATGACATGAAATATAGACAACTTATTATTATATCAGTCACTTAATTTTGAATGTTTCACTAACACAATTTAATGTTTTCATCCTTAACAAGTGTCGCAACCGGATTCGCGACGGGACGACGATTCAAAAAGAAACGGTTTTAGAAAAGAGATTGGAGTCGCCACCATAGTTTATTCCGGAAAACTACGGAAAAACCGTAAAATGATAAGGCAAGGTCTACGAAAACCAGATTATGGGTCCGGAAGTCGATTACGTGTAGGGAAGGTATTAGCATCCTACAACGCCTGCCCGAAGGCAGTACCTTTAATTAAATACGCGAATTTGATGTGGTTTGCAAAATGTTTAATATCCCCTAAAAAGTAAAACTCTAAAGAAAACAAAATATTTTTTGTGTTTTTTTGTCCGCCAAGGATTGACCTTGCTCTTACGTATTCTCAATTGGACTGAGAAATCAGGGTTACGTAGTTCTTTGCGAAACCATTTGGAAAATGATGTTGTGTCTGGAGTTTTTTTGTACGAAGAAGAAAAAGATTTTCAACACAAGGCCGACAGAATGGCGGCACTTGTGTTTAAACCCTTTAAAACAATTTATGATTTTTTTTTAAGAGAGGAAGAAAAAGGTTTTTGGTACAAGGCAGACAGAATGGTCGCACTTGTGCTTAAACCTTTTACAAACAATTTATGATTTTTTAAAAGAAGAAGGAAAAGGTTTTTAGCACAAGGCAGACAGAATGGTCACACTTGTGTTTAAACCTTTTAAAACGATTTTTTTGTTGATTCTTTTTTTAAAAGAGGGAGAAGAAGGTTTTCAGCACGAGGCAGACAGAATGGTCGCACTCGTGCTTAAACCCTTTAAGACAATTTATGATTTTTTCTTTTAAAGAGGAAGAAAAAGGTTTTTAGCACGAGGCAGTCAGAATGGTCGCACTTGTGC
>NW_014542169.1:218733-221273 GCF_000741045.1 Vigna radiata var. radiata
TTTTTTTTAAGAGGAAGAAAAAGGTTTTTAGCACGAGGCAGACAGAATGGTCGCACTTGCGCTTAAACCTCTTAAAATGATTTATGATTTTTTTTTAAAAGGGGAAAGAAAAGGTTTTTAACACAAGGCAGATAGAATGGTCACACTTGTTCTTAAACCTTTTAATATAATTTTTTGTTGATTTTTAGCATTTATATATCCAAAAAGTAGATGGCTAGTTAAAACAAAAAAGGGAAGACAACGAAATAACAAGATAAATAAATAAATAAGAGTATAAATAAAAATTAAAAATAAAAAAAATAAAAAAAAATAAAAAATAATAATAATAATAATAATAAATAAATAAAAAAAACAAAAAAACAAAAAAACAAGATAAAAAGTGAAATAAGAAAACAAAATAGAAAAAAAACTGTGGAGGTGCTTAAATAAAAAGGGGTGTGTAAAACCTAATTTAATTATAATAGCAGATTGGGCCTAAGCCCAAGTGAAAAGGGGTATGAATATGAAAATAGGGGGCTGCCAGGAGGAAATTCGAATGGGCTTAAGTCCAAGAAGGATGGGGTGCGATCCAGCAGAATGAGGGGGTGCAAAAACGTTTTTTTAATTAAATGTTTTTTTTTTTGGTCTGGCAAGACCTGGGCCTGATTTAGGGGTGTGTTGGTGGAAAATGGGGGTGCGAAAGAAGGTGTGTGTTTTCGTTTTCTAATAATTTTCTTTTATTATTATTCGTTTCTTTTTTAAAAAAAAAAAAGAAATGGGTCTGGCCCAACAACACCAACCCTAGACTTTCTCTCAGGAGCTAGGGGTTCTATCTTCCCCATTCATTTCACATTCCCATTCCAGATCCTAGAGCTAGGGTTCTCTCGAGAGAAAGAGAACCATGGAGGTTTCGTGTCTCCAACTCACTCGCTACCGTCAGCGGCTTCGACCACCACGAGGGGTTGTCGACGGCGACGCCAGCGTCTTCACCGGAAGAAGCACCGCCGGTTGCGCCAGACCGCCGTCTTGCCCCTTCTTCTTCGCGCGAAAACGGCCCCCAGCCCAAGATCTCGCCGTTCTTGCCATCGCCGGCGAAATCCACGACCGTAAGCCGCGAGCCAAAGCCGCGCCGGTGACGCTGTCCGCCACCGAAGTCGTCGCCGGTTGTCGGGTCCTCTACGCCTCCTTTCTCCTTCGCACGCGAACTCTTTCCTTCCTCCATAGAACAACGGCGACTCGCACAGGGACACCACCAGCGCCACGAATCACAGCCAAAGTTGNCGCCGTTCGTCCAGTTTCCACTTCTCGGGCCATGAACAAAACCGACCACCGTTGTCTTCGCCGGAAAACGCTTACACGTCAGAGTCGCCGGCACCACTCTCATTCAAGANTCTTTTTCCTCCGATGCCAAACATTTCCAGCAACATCATCGCNGGTGTCAAGGGCGAAAACGCCTTTCCTTCTCTTTTTCTCATTTCCTTTTCAATATTGTTCATTTGAATGTTGTTCTGTTGATGGAAGTTTCTTCCATTGGGATATTTTGGGTTAAATCTGATGGGATTTTGTTTTACAGGTCATAGAGGACATTGAGCATGGAGCTCGAGATGTCAATCTAGAGGGAAGGCGCTGGGTGTAACGACTTGGTGTAACGGTTGTTCAAAGGATAGAGCTTAGAATCTGGGTTTTGGTTTGTTCAATCTGCTTGATGGAGGTAGAAGATGGTGTAGCGTTTCCTATTCCGATATATGCTGATATGAAAAATTATTTATGTTTGTCTTTTATTTACATGCTTTTCTGGACATTTCTGGATGTGAGCAAAGAGGGTATTGGGGTCTTGCTGTTAGGGATACATGCCTATGCTTATGTTTCAATGTAGTTTATAAGTGATGAAATTTGCAGGCCTTGAGACAAACAAACACAACCATATACAAGCAAATGAACACAACCATATACATGTATTATTTATTCATATCCGATTCATTAAACAGATGCATTCACATACGATCAAGCTTAGAGACTATGACTTACCTCTGCCGCTTTAAACGAAGGTAAATGGCTCTCTTCTCCTTTGACTGTGAGATCCCTTTCTTCTAGGCAGTGATGGTCGGTGCTGGTAGTGAGCCACCGATATTTGGTGATGGTAAGATGTTTCTTCGGATGAACGATGTTCCTCAGTCTCGTTATGTTCTCCCCGTGCTCCTCTTGTGCTCTCTGTATATGTTTTTTTCTTTTTCTTCAATGTGTATATCCTTTGATAGTGTGTCCTTGCTTCTTGGTCTCCTCCTCCTTGTATCCCCCTCTATTGTACCATTTCATGCCGTTTCATAGGGTATCCTCTGTCGCAGGATNTTCTTTGNCTTTTTCTTGTTTCATGTTTTTACTTTTCAGTTGGTATACGCTTGTTTAAAATTCTTTCCATTTCAATGCATGGCTGCTGCTACTGCCTAAGAATTTCCAGCAAGAAACAAATACCTTTTTTCACTCAGCTACCGTGGAAACACATTCTAAGCATTCACTGGATAGCACTGCATAGCCGAGCACTGCAACTGTTGCTTCAGGAC
>NW_014542169.1:222433-224818 GCF_000741045.1 Vigna radiata var. radiata
AAAAAAGAAAAGAAAAAAAAGATAAAACAAAATAGAAGTAGGGGAGAAAATAAATAAAAACAAACAAAATAAAAACAAAAGGATAAAAATAAATGAAAATAGGAAAAGAACACAAAACAAAAATCATCATCATTTTTTTTAAATTTATATAAAATTTATCTTCTCGTTTATTTTTATTTTATTACTTTTTCTTAATTCTAGACATTTTGTTTGATTATCCGGACGAAATTGGGTATTGACAAGAGTAAAGGAGAAGAATGCGGCTTTAGAAGAGGGAAGACAATGGAAACATCTCTATGAAGAAGCCAAGAGAGACAAGCGGGAAGCCTTGAAAAGATTAAGAGAAGTGCAAGTTCAAGTACAAGAAGTGGGGCGTCAGATGAAGGAAATGACCACTTCGTTTGAGGCAGATTTGAATCAAGAGCGCTGGAAGCTAGCTGAAGCTGAAAAAGAACATCAGGCCATGTTAAGACAAATGGAGGATTATATTGAGGAGCAGGAGGAGCGATGGCGGTCGTTGGAATTTGAAGAAAGGCATCAGGCCTTGGTGAAACGAATGGAAGAACACATCGCGGAGCAAGAAGTGGCGGTAAAGCATTGGAAAGAACGCTTCTCTCAGTTGGCTGCTTTGGCGAATGGAGCAATTGAAGAGATCCCCAGAATGGTGTTGGAAGCTGAAGCTAGTACTCACTTTCGTAGCCCGCCAGCGGAAATAGAGCTTTTTATTAATCATTGTAAATGGTTGGTGGGCGAGATGAGATCCCTCTTGGCTCAGGCTAGAGATTGATGTATTTTGAGATCTTTGTATTTTGTTTCCTTTAGAAAATGTAATGAACTGAATTTCCTTTAAATGAAAGATGTGGGATGTTTGTTTAGTACCTGCTTGCGTTAATTTCCATCAGTAACGTCATTGTGATCTTGTGATTTCCCTATCAATAGCATGCATCGCTTTCTTTCGTTTATCGTATATCATTTTCATCTAATTTGAATAAATTAAAATAATAAAGCAGTATAAAAGTGAGGGAAAACAACGACAAAACTTCCACGACATCCTTACAGGACCCGGGCCAATTCAAGAATTATGGAAGATTGGGAGGAAGCACACGAGGTTGTCAAAGCCGATATCAACCAGCTGAAGGATCAGATGGGCCAGATCCTTGCCGCCCTAGAGTCTTTGAAGACTGCGGGAGAGTCATCGTCGGCGCGGATCGAGGGGACTGCCCCCCCTTGTCCCCCAATATTCAACGCCTTAAGCCCGTCGATCCCATTCCCGATATATGGCCTGCCACCGGGATACACCCCTCCCATCGGAGATTACTCGGAAGCGGAGCATGCATCGTTCTCTTTTACCACAACCGTCAATGTACCTCCGATCGGTACTCAGGGTCCCGTCTCGGTGTCGGCACCCATGGCGGGTATGGTAATGAATGAAACTACCGCCACTGATGGAGTACGAGTAACCCTAGTGCCACATGGAGTCGCTAAGGATGAATTTTCAGCCGGGGCCGCACCGCACACCACTGTGGTTGGGGGAATTGATAGCCTCATTGGAACAAAAAATAAGTTGGAAATTCTGGAGGAGAGGCTGAGGGCCATAGAAGGAATCGAAAGTTATGGATTCGGCGACGTCGCAAGATTGAGTTTGGTTCCCGGCGTAAAAATACCACACAAGTTTAAGACGCCAGAGTTTGAGAAGTACAAGGGTAATACATGCCCTAAAGGCCATTTGACTATGTACTGCAGAAAGATGGCCGCATATGCCTATGATGACAAATTACTCATCCACTTTTTCTAAGATAGTTTGGCTAGGGTCGCTTTGAACTGGTACACCCACCTAGAGTCGTCTCGCATACGTTGTTGGGTGGACCTAGCTGATGCCTTCGTGAAGTAGTATAAGTACAATATGCATGTCGCACCTGACAGGTTGCAACTACAAAACATGGCAAAGAAAGATAATGAAACCTTCAAGGAATATGCTCAACGATAGAGAGAGCTGGCTGCGCAGGTTGAGCCGCCTCTATACGACAAGGAAATGGTGGCAATGTTTGTGAACACGCTCCAACCGCCGTTTTATGAACACATGGTTGGGAGTGTGTCTTCCAATTTCGCCGATATCGTCATAATAGGCGAAAGAATAGAAATTGGGTTGAAGAATGGGAAGATTGGAGGCGGCCCGTCTACAATACCAAACTCTAAGAAACCCAATTTCAATCCAGGAAAGAAGAAGGAAGGAGATGTGCATGCAGCATCGGCGATGCCTGTATGGAGAGGTCAAGCTCCCATTCACAATTATAGACCATACCTGGGCCCACCTCCATATGCAGCCAATGCGGCATTTGCTCATCCAATTAGGCCGCAACAACCACAACAAGGATTTTATCAGCC
>NW_014542169.1:234103-235518 GCF_000741045.1 Vigna radiata var. radiata
AGGGGCAGTGCTTATCTCTCCAGAGAAGCAGTACATACCCATGACAGCAAGGTTATGTTTTAGTTGCACGAATAATATCGCGGAATATGAGGCCTGTACTATGGGTATTCGAGCAGCGATCGAGTCCAAAGCAAAGATTCTGGAGGTATATGGAGATTCAGCTTTGGTTATTCACCAGTTGAAGGGGGAATGGGAAACTAGGGATGCAAAATTAATTCCTTACCAAGCTTACATCAGGGGATTAATGGAGTATTTTGATGCCATCACATTTAACCACATACCGCGGGAAGATAATCAATTAGCAGACGCATTGGCTACTCTGTCATCAATGTTTCAAGTTGACCAGGACGCATAATTGCCAATGATTGAAATGAAGAGTCATGTGGAGCNAGCGTATTGTCATTTCATCGAGGAGGATGTAGATGGTAAACCTTGGTATTTTGATATCAAGCAGTATCTTAAAACTCGAGAGTATCCCGAGAAGGCGTCTGAGAACGACAAAAGGTCGTTAAGGAGGTTGGCTAGCAGTTTTATCCTAAGTGGGGATGTTTTATACAAGAGAAATCATGATATGGTTCTCCTNAGATGCGTGGATACAAAGGAAGCCGAGCTGATATTGAAGGAAGTGCATGAAGGTACATTTGGCACACACATGAATGGGCACTCAATGGCTAGGAAGATACTAAGAGCTGGGTACTTTTGGTTGACTATGGAAAATGATTGTTGCNCACACGTGAGGAAGTGCGAGAAATNTCAGAGGTATGCAGATAATATAAATGTGCCACCCACGACCTTGAACGTGTTGTCTGCACCGTGGCCATTCTCGATGTGGGGAATAGATGTTATTGGAGCTATAGAGCCNAAAGCGTCAAATGGACACCGTTTCATACTAGTTGCAATCGATTATTTCACCAAGTGGGTTGAGGCTGCTTCCTATGCCAATGTGACTAGAAAAGTGGTGACCAGATTCATAAAAAAGGAGTTGATCTGTAGGTACGGGCTACCTAATAGAATTATCACTGATAATGCCACCAACCTGAACAACCAGATGATGGCGGAATTATGTGAGGAGTTCAAAATTCATCATCTTAATTCTTCTCCTTACCGTCCAAAGATGAATGGGGCAGTAGAGGCTGCTAATAAGAATATCAAGAAAATTGTACAGAAGATGGTGGTCACCTATAAAGATTGGCACGAAATGCTGCCTTTTGCTTTACATGGATATCGCACATCAGTACGAACATCAACTGGGGCAACACCTTTCTCTCTGGTGTATGGGATGGAAGCAATACTTCCATTTGAGGTGGAAATCCCATCTTTACGAGTGTTAATGGAGACCCAATTGGAGGAAGCTGAGTGGGTTCAAGCTCGGTTTGACCAACTCAATCTCATCGAAGAAAAGAGACTGGCGGCGG
>NW_014542169.1:236168-238234 GCF_000741045.1 Vigna radiata var. radiata
TCTTTTCCTGATAAAGCACCTGCATCCGTATTACTTGAACCCTTAACCTTCTGGGTTTCCTTTCAAAACAAAGGATTGTCGCATATGCATTACTGGGCAGTTTTCATCGCGGTACACGTGCCCAATGATCCGTTGATCGGGGAGATAAAAAACATAAAAAGAAAAAAGATAAAGAAAAAAGAAGAAAGAAAAAAGAAGAGAAGAAATGAAGTTGATGTGTCAACCACTACAGAGTTTTGTTTCAGGTTTAAGGTCGTAAGAAAGTAAGGCAAGCCAGCTTCAGAGTGACGTGTGGCCATTTTTCTTTACCTAAATGACGAAAGAAGTTTATCCAATTGCACCCCTTTTGAGCAATAAATTATAATTGTTTTCATCACCCCCCAACAAGAATCATTAGCGTATCGTTGTCAACCTAAAGGGTACATTAAGGGCATCCAAAATCAAGGAGAAAATTTCAAAAAAAAAAAAAAAAAACGAAAAAAAAGAGGAAATGAAAAAAGAAACATATCACAAAAGGCCACAACAGGGGCACTGAAGCAAATGAACTAAATGGAAAGAAAGGAAACAAAAAAAACAAAAACAAAAACAAAAAATAAAAAGGATGCCCGAATTTTCAAATCCCTGGAGACCTGTTGACTTGACGCCTTGCCGATGATTCTTGCTAAAATAATTTAACCTTCAAACACTTATTTGGGCGTTCATCATCCATTTCTTTCAAAACATTTTGACCTTTAGCCACGGTACAAGCCAATAAAAGTCCACGCTGACTGAAGACTGTTTGTCCTAATCTTTCTCACGAATTTAACTCCGAATCGAAATGATGTGGTGAATCACACAATCACTCAAAAAAAAAAAACATTGAAAAGACAAAAAGATGAGAAGTCTCCCCGTCAAACGAGAATCGTAAAATTGGGCCAATCCTTCCTGCCCAAACCTTTCCACCTCTCCAAATCAGATTTGCCATGCACGGCAAAACTGGGGCAATCCTTCCTGCTCAAACCTTTCCGCCTCTCCAAATCACATTTACCATGCGCAACAAAATTGGGACAATCCTTCCTTTCCCAAACCTTTCCATCTCTCCAAATCATACTTACTAGGGCAGGCTTGAGAGCCTAGCTTGTTAACAACACCCTCCCCAAATGAGAGACACACTAACTTTAATATTGCCCACAAATAGNCATCCAACCATCTACTCTTCATACCCATCTCCCTCACCTTCTCAGGTTCAAGTTAGTTTGGATTGCTAAAAGCGGTAAAGGGAATTGGAACTAATGGTTACACTCTTTTCCTTTACATCAAAGGACTCACTGTTTCTTGGCACTATTTTCAACAAATGCATTTTGAATGTACATCAGTTTGGACGACAATATTGACAAATAGATTCCAAACACGAAATTTCCAAAAAAAAAGAGAGAAAAAAAATGAAGAAAGAGAAAGTGAGGGCAAAAAGAAAAAGAACAACACAAAGGTCTCATGTGTTTACACATCCATACATCCTCATGGCATTACATCATGCATCCTCAAAGGAAGCAAAGAAAATTGTTCAAAAATCCTCACGTTTTGCTCAGCATTTACCAATTTTTCGAAAGCGTTGATCCGAGTTTTTCCGTGATGTCGGCCCTCTGCTTCGCAATGGTCAAATTTAAGTCTTTCTTCTGCGATCTTGACCCTCTGCAAAGCAATGGTCAAATCCAGGTTTTAGTTTTGTTATCAGCCCTCTGCTTTGCAATGGTCGAATTTAAGTTTTTCTTCTGTGATTTTGGCCCTCTGCAAAGCAATGGTCAAATCCAGGTTTTAGTTTTGTTACCGGCCCTCTGCTCCGCAATGGTCAAATTTAAGTTTTTCTTCTGCGATTTTGACCCTCTGCAAAGCAATGGTCAAATCTAGGTTTTAGGTTGTTGTCGACCCTCTGCTTCGCAATGGTCAAATTTGAGTTTTTCTTCTGTGATTTTGGCCCTCTGCAAAGCAATGGTCAAATCCAGGTTTTAGTTTTGTTGTCGACCCTCTACTCCGCAATGGTCAAATTTAAGTTTTTCTTCTGCGATTTTGACCCTCTGCAAGGCAAT
>NW_014542169.1:242315-264443 GCF_000741045.1 Vigna radiata var. radiata
CGGCCTTGTGTTGAAAATCTTTTTCTTCCTCGTACAAAAAAACTCCAGACACAACATCATTTTCCAAATGGTTTCGCAAAGAACTACGTAACCCTGATTTCTCAGTCCAACTGAGAATACGTAGGAGCAAGGTCAATCCTTGTCGGGCACAAAAAACACAAAAAATATTTTGTTTTCTTTAGAGTTTTACTTTTTAGGGGATATTAAACATTTTGCAAACCACATCAAATTCGCGTATTTAATTAAAGGTACTGCCTTCGGGCAGGCGTTGTAGGGTGCTAATACCTTCCCTACACGTAACCGACTCCCAGACCCATAATCTGGTTTTCGTAGACCTTGCCTTATCATTTTACGGTTTTTCCGTAGTTTTCCAGAATAAACTATGGTGGCGACTCCAATCTCTTTTCAAAAGCCGTTTCTTTTTGGATCGTCGTCCCGTCGCGAATCCAGTTGCGACAACAAGGTCTCCTAAAAAGTAAAATTTAACATCAATATATTTACTTCTTCTATGACATGTTGAATTTTTAGATAATTAGATGGTTAAATAATTATCACATAAAACCACAGTATTTTTTTTTATTCTTTAAAACCAAGATTCTTCATTACCTTTTCAATCTAAATGCATTGGCATGAACAAAATACAATAATTATATGTTTAACTTCAATGTTATCGTTAGTTGCTTCCTTGAGGACCATGAAACTCTTTTATACTCTAAGAAAAATACACATTCATAAAAATTCTTTTTTGCATCATCTATGTCGTCAACAAAACTATTATTTGTATAAACAATTATAGTTGTGTTTATTTACCCTCTTTTATAATAAATGTCAAGTGTGTATGAGAGAGATTCTAACATGAATAAGGTAACAAAACGAGTCAACTAGATTTGTTTAAGCCTAAATCGATATAAGTCTGTCTAAAACGGGTCGAGTTAAATTGGTCCACCAATTGAAAATAGGTTGAAATTTATAACTTCATTGTGAGCTATCAGGTTGGCAAGCTAGTAAGGAAGTTTTTTATTTTTTTGTTTTGTCGTAAAATCTAATAAACATGGAAATTTACATGAAAACAAACTGAAATTGACTTAAATAAACTATTATCCCAATTGTCGGGCTGAATAATTAAATTTATACATATCTTATGAGAAATCATTTGATCTATTTTTTTGGATTTCAATTTTCCTTGTCTCAGTATCATTTGCCTCACATCTTCACGTTTAGTTTTACTATATTTTTCAATATGACGCTTCAAATGAGAATGTCATATTTTTTTACTACCAATTTTTGGTTGCACTTATTACAACTTGTCCTCTCCTTTCCATCATCACCAACCTCAATCCTATTAAAATATTTTGAAGAATCAGAAATTGTGGACTTATCTTTCTTGTTATTAAATTGAACACTTTTCTTATCATCATCAATCTCATTATGAGTTAGGTCATCCTCCTTCTCATTAACATTAACATTTAGAGTAGGTTTAGTTATTGACTCATCCATCACTATAAGTTACTAAATCCTAAGCAATAATATAATAACATAAGTTCATTGAGTTAAAGAATCAAGAATAAATTCATTTATTAAAAAGAATAATTAATAGAGATGCAGTCAATGAAGACAACGAATACTTACCATACAGTGCATTTCTACCTATACACCATCCCTTATTTATCTATCTTCACAAAACCAACTGGTTGTTGCACATGTATTTCATCTTTGAGTTTTCCATGGAAGAAGATAATATTCACATCTAACTAGAAAATACTCCAACCATGTGATGGGGAAAAAGGCCAAAACAAATATAACAACTTGGCAAAAAGTAATAACGCAGCGGAAATTCAATCCCCCTTCTTGTGAGAATCTGCGAGGAGCACCAAACAAATAGAACAAAAAACAGAATCCAAAGCACAAAGACACACCAACAATTTTTAACGTGGAAAACCCCTCAATGCAAGGGTAAAAACCACGAGTCATCCAGACCAAAGAAAAATCCACTATGATCAATAATAGGGTACAAAAGAGTCTCCAATAATAATACAAAATGGTATTTTCAATAAGCCAAATTAATTAAGCACAAATGCTTACAAATGAGAACAAAGAAGATGAAAATTCTCCAAAACAGGGATGCCGGTGCGAGACTGATTTCTCCCAATCTAGACCTCCGATTGACGATTCGAACGGTCAGAATGAAGAACCATATGTCTAGAACCTACTGTCCAAATATCATTTCGCTCCAACGGTGAACGACTTCACAGCGACGAAAATACCAGTGTAGGTTTAGGGTTATGCGGGAATGGCTTTCACTCTTTCTTTTTCTCTCACTTGGCTTTTGCCTCTCTTCAAATGACTCTCTTGTGCTCTACTAATCTGACCCATCTCATTTTAACCTGATTATACATAATGGACCACAATAGTTGGGCTTATTCTCCACATAGGAAGGGAACCCAATAACCCAACAAATCTCCCCCTCGCGACTATGTGGAGATATCCGTCAAACCAGCGATCTCACAACAAACTTCAAACTTTCCTCTTGGCAATGCCTTGGTCATCATATCAGCACCATTATCATCTGTATGAACTTTAGCTAGTTCCAACAACTTATCATCCAAAACATAACATATCCAATGATACCTCACATCAATATGTTTGGGTTTAGAATAAAAAGTCGGATTCTTACCAAGATGAATAGCACTTTGATTGTCACGGTACAAGAAGTATTTACCTTGCACAAAACCAAGCTCCTGCAAGAATTTCTTCACCCATAATAACTCCTTACATGTTTCAGTAAGTGCAATAAATTTTGCCTCAGTAGTAGACAACGCCACACACTTTTGCAACTTTGATTGCCAAGCCAAGGCTCCCCCTGCAAACTGAATCAAATAGCCCGAAGTGGACTTTCTAGAATCAATGTCTCCAGCCATATCTGAATCTGAGTAACCCACCAAAGTAGGCTTATCACCTCCAAAACAAGCCTCAAACCACTAGTACCACGAAGATACCTCAAAATCCATTTCACAGCATTTCAATGCTCTCTACCTGGATTTGACAGAAATCTGCTAACTGTACCAACAACGTGTGCAATATCAGGCCTTGTACATACCATTGCATACATCAAACTACCCACCACAGAAGCATAAGGAACTTTGCTCATATCTATCTTCTCAGCTTCATTTGAAGGACTATGTTTAACATTCAACTTAAAATGAGTAGCAAGAGGAGTACTTACAACCTTAGCATTCTCCATTTGGAATCTTTGTAGCACCTTCTGAATGCAGTGCTCCTGTGATAGCCAAAGTTTCTTCTCTTTTCTATCACGAGTGATACTTATACCAAGAATCTTTTTAGCAGCTCCCATGTCTTTCATGGCAAATGACTCGCCTAGTTGCTTCTTTAACCTGTCAATTTTGGAAACATCTTTTCCAACAATAAGCATGTCATCAACATATAGTAACAATATAATGAAATCATTCTCAGAAAATTTCCTGACAAAAACACAATGGTTAGAAGTAGTCTTCTTGTAGCCTTGCTCACACATAACATACTCAAACTTCTTATACCACTGCCTCAGAGCCTGCTTTAAATCATATAGGCTTTTCGTAGCCTACACACATAGTCTTCTTTGCCTTCAACAAGAAAACCATATGGTTGCTTCATGTAAATCTCTTCCTCCAAATCACCATGAAGGAAAGTTGTCTTCACATCCATCTGCTCAACCTCCAAATCAAGAGTAGCAGCTAAACTTAACACAGTTCTGATGGATGTCATCCTCACCACAGGTAAGAAAATCTCATTGAAGTCAACACCCTTTCTTTGTCTGAAGCCTTTCACCACTAATTTGGCTTTATATCTGGTAGATGTAGAATTGTTCTCTTGCTTCACCCTAAAGATCCACCTATTCTCTAAGGCTCTCTTACCCTTAGGCAACTTCACCAAGTCATAAGTGTGATTATCATGCAGAGATTTCATCTCATCCTGCATTGCATCCAACCACTTTTGATTTTCTTCACTTTCAATGGCCTCCTCATAACATTCAGGTTCTCCCTCATCAGTCAACATCACATACTCATTGGAAGAGTACCTCTTAGAAGGTTGTTTTGGCCTATCAGATCTTTTGGGTTGAGCTTCAGGTAGCTCAGTTACATCACCAAGACTCTCATCTTGTGACACATCATGTTCCTCTTCATCAACATTATCAATAGGAACATTCAAGCTATCTCCAACCTACTGATTATCAATATCACCATGTTGTTCATCATCATGAACATCAATATCCAAGTCATTAATAGACAACCGAATTGGATCAACATCAGCCACATTACCATCTTCCTTAGGTGTAGACTTCTCCACCTTATCAATATTTTCAATGGTTTGATCTTCCACGAATTGCACATCATGGCTTCTAACAACTTTCTTCTCGACGGGGTCATACAACTTGTAGTCAAATTCATCCTTACCAAAACCAATAAAGATGCATTACCTTGTCTTCATATCCAACTTGGATCTTTCATCCTTCGGAACATGAACAAATGCTTTACAACTAAAGACACGTAAATGATCATAAGTAACATTCTTGCCAAACCAAATCTTATCTGGCACCTCAGAGTTCAAAACAACTGCAGGACTTAGATTGATAACATGCACTGTTGTAAACAATGCCTTACCCCATAAATGCTTAGGCAATTTCGCTTCAAAAAGCATACACCTAACTCTTTCAATCAATGTCCTATTCATCCTCTTCGCTAAACCATTCAGTTAAGGTGTTTTGGGAGGAGTCTTCTCATGTGCAATACCATATTGTCTACAATAAGCATCAAACGACCCACAATATTCACCACCATTCTCAATACAAATGCGCTTCAACTTTTTGCCTGACTGCCTTTCAACCAAATCATGGAATTCTTTAAACTTGTCCAAAACTTGGTCCTTTCTCTATAGTGCATAAACCCAAAGCTTCCAGGAATAATCATCAATAAAAGTAACAAAATAAAGTGCATCACTAAAAGACTTTACCTTCAACGGGCCATAAACAACATAATGCACCAATTCAAACAACTTTGACTTTCTAGAGGGAGGATGCTTCTTGAAGGATACTCTGGTTTGTTTAACAGCCATGCAGTGAGAACATTTCTCCAACTCTACATTCTTCAATCCTGAGAGAACATCCTTTTTAGCTAAGCAGTTAAGTCCCTTTTCACTGATATGCCCAAGCCTTCTTTGTCACAGAGATGACTCCATATACACGACATTCACATTATCTTTAGCAACCAAAGCTTTTGTCCAGTAAAGCTTAGAGTTTTTCTCCCCTTTAGCCACAATCAAGTTACCTTTGGTGAGCTTCCTCTTTCCAGAACCAAAGTGGTTATCATATCCACCATCATCAAGCACCTGCACAGAAATGAAGTTAAAGCGAACATCTGGAGCATGTTTAACTCCTCTAAGCAGCAACTGCATCCCCATGTTGGTTTGCAAGTGAACCTCACCAACACCAATAACCTTAGACACCCCATCATTACCCATCTTCAATACTCCAAAATCACCAGGTGTATAAGATGTGAAGAACTCCTTCCTGGATGTAACATACAGTGTAGCACCACTATCAATTATCCACATGCTCTCATCAGATACAAGGTTAATAGTGTCATAATCATGAAGACAAACAAGGTCACTGATAACGGTCTAAAAACTGTTATTTTCATGCTTAAATTTTAAAGTAAAACACACCCTTTTATGGCTTAGAATGAGCTTTAAATCAAGTAAAACACTTAGTTGTGTCTTGTGAGAGTCAAAAGTTGGTTTTAGCGATATTATGCTTGTTTTGCATTGTTTTGCAGGGTTTTTAGATGAATTAAAGATGGAAGTGAAGTAAGGTGGACTTAGACCCATGAAAGAAAAAGAAAAATGATGAAAAGAAGGGTCAAGCAAGCCGCTGAGCGCCAGAATGGTCTGCTAAGCGCTCAGAGCGATTAGAGGGAAACCGCTTAGCGGCAAAACTGATCGCTGAGCGGTCAAAGCAGCAAGAGGCAAACCGCTAAGCGGTGAATTTTTAGGCGCCTGGGCGGTTGTCTGTTTTTTTAGCTAGATTCTGTAAATCTTTCTGTTATCTTTCTGTTATCTTTTTGGGCTTATATATAGCATCAGTACGAATTAGAAGGGGATTCTTTTGGCAGAGAGAAACGTCCAAAGCTATTCCACACACCTTGGAGGAGGTTCCTTGGATGCTTAGGCTCCAATCAACCAAGTTTAGGGTTATTTCTTCCATTCTTTCATCATATTTCATCTAGTTTCACCATGCTTATGGCGAACTAAACCCTTTGTTGTTGGGGAACAATGTAATCTTTTGAAACTCTCATATATTCAAATTCTTATTTATTTCATATGCTTGTCATATACTTATTTATCAATTGTTGGGTTCTCATCTATGCTTTAATGCTTTTATTGTTTAACTCATTCATTAAAAGTTATTTGTCTTTATCGATATGGGGACGTACGGTAATGTCATGAACTGGTGAGAAATTCCTTGATTATGCTAATATCGCCTAGGGATAGGGGTAGGACGGTCAATTGTATTTGCTTCTGAACGCATTGCAGCTAGGGATAGCAAGCCGGTAATTAATAATAGGCTCTTTTCACCAAGGGATTGGGTTAAGGGTAAACTAGAAAGTTTGCATGACAATTAGATAAATAAGTGAAGTAAATAAGAAGAGTAGATATATGAGAGTGGATAAGATGAAATTGTAAACCCCAACAACACCATTCATCCATAGTTTCTTAAAACCAATTGAATCAACTGCATTGCATGTTTATTTTTGTTCTTTGCATATATAACCACCAAATTAATTCTTTTCTCAAGTCTTACGCGATTTGTTTACATGAAAAGTAAGGCCTAAGAGTCCTTTGGGAAGAACGATATTGGGTTTACCAATTATATTATTTGATAACGATCTGATACACTTGCCAATGGCTTAACAGTCACCACATGTAGTAGTAGTAACACGATCATCATCATCGTCTCTTTCTCTTTGTTTACCCTTTTTGTCTTTGTTCTCTTTCTTCCACAAAAAACAGTTCTTCTTTATATGCCCTGTTTTGTGACAATAGTGACACTCCACATTCTTGTACCGAGACTTGGACTTGCTCCTGCTTTTATCTCTATCACTGTTTTGTTCTTTCTTTTGGCTTCTCCCCCTATTCTCTGTAATATAAGCACTTCTGAATGAGATGAAGTATCAGGTGTCTTCCTTCTCATCTCCTCATTAAGAGCACCACTCTTTGCCATTTGCAAAGAAATATCACCATTAGGGGTAGCACTTAACATGGAAACTCGAAATGTCTCCCACGAATCCGGTAAAGAGTTTAATAAGAATAAGCCCAATAGATTATCATCAAATTTTATACTCACTCCAGCTAATTGATCATAGCGTCCTTGAAATTCACTCAAGTGATTTGAAATAGGAGTTCCTTCCTTATATTCAACTCCACAAAATTTTTCAGCAAGTATAATTTATTAATCCCTGACTTAGAGGCATATAAGGACTCAAGCTTATCCCATAGTCTTCTCGCATGTGTCTCATTAGCAACAAAATTATAAACATTATCATCAACAAACTGTCTGATAAATCCACATACTTGTTGATGTTCAAAATCCCATTCTTCATCTGACTTGGATTCTGGCTTATTGGAAGCAAAAACAGGAAGATGCAAATTTTTCACAAATAACAAGTCCTTCATCTTGCCTTTCCATAAGTGATAATTTTCTCCATTCAACGGAATCAATTTTGTATGTGCCTCCATCATTCACGCAAATTAAACATCCCTTAACCAAAGAGATCTGATGCCACTCTGATGGGGAGAAAGGCCAAAACAAATATAACAACTTGGCAAAGAGTAATAACGCAGCGGAAATTCAACCCCCTTCTTGCGAGAATCTGCGAGGAACACCAAACAAATAGAACAAAAAATAATACAAAGCACAAAGAGACACCAACAATTTTTAACGTGGAAAACTCCTCAATACAAGGGTAAAAACCACGAGTTGTCCAGACCAAAGAAAAATCAACTATGATAAATAATAGGATACAAAAGAGTCTCCAATAATAATACCAAATGGTATTTTCAATAAGCCAAATTAACTAAGCACAAATGCTTACAAATGAGAACAAAAAAGATGAAAATTCTCCAAAACAGGGCTGCTGATGCGGGACCGATTTCTTCCAATCTAGATCTCCGATTGACAATCCGAACGGTCAGAATGAAGAACCATATGTCTGGAACCTACTGTCCAAAACTCAGCTCGATCCAACTGTGAACGATTCCACAGCGACGAAAACACCAGTGCAGGTTTAGGGTTATGCGGGAATGACTTTCACTCTTTCTTTTTCTCTCACTTGGCTTTTACCTCTCTTTAAATGACTCTCTTTTGTTCTACTAATATGACCCATCTCATTTTAACCTAATGAGACATAATGGACCACAATATTTGGGCCTATTCTCCACATAGGGAGGGAGTCCAATAACATGTTTTGCAACCATTGAAAGTATTGTACATATAGTATCAATTTTGGCAATTGGTTCAAATTCTTCTGTGTAGTTCACTTTATGTTGTCATACATATCTTTTTGCCACTAGTCTTGTTTTAAATTTGTTGATTTTTCCTTTGAATTTGGTTTTGAATATTCATTTTACTCTCATAGGCTTTACTCCTTTTGACAAGCCAATTAACTCCCATGTTTCGTTCTTTTCTGTTTACTTCATTTATTTCATTATTTCATCTTTCCACTTCTTACTTTTAACAGCCTTTTTGAATGTAACTTTTCAGTCACTAGCATACATTTACGTTATCAACATTTTATAAGCCTTCTCCCTTTTCGTAATCAACCATCCAAATTGATTCTCTCTTGATGCTTCTAGCCCTCCCTTCAATTGGAATCTCAAGTGCTAGAATATGAGACTCGTTGTGGGCTTCAAATTGTTTGAAGTTAGTTCCAACATTTTTTGCATTTGGCATCTTTATTCCCTGTCACTACGCATTTTCTGCTTCGCTCTCCTAAGGTTGTTCCTTGGTGTGTCACTCAGTCTTCATTTCCCCCAATCTAAAATACCTTATTGATTTTCTTCTTCCAATTCCAAATGTTCTATTATTCAAAGATTACATCTATGTTGATTATAATTTTTTTATTAACTGTATCAAATAATTTGTATACCTTTAATTAATCACTAACCCCAAGAGAGACACATCTCTTAATGTTGTCATCGCGTATGAACATGAGCTAGACATCCACATAACATAGTTTCATTTCACTCAATGCTTCATCAGGAATTTTGTCCTACATTATTGTTGTAGGATTTCTATTGAGACTGTGAATACACCATTTTATTGATTCTGGCTAATGGGCACATATATTTCAATCAACATATAACGAAACATAATCATGATGGTTTTGTTTTTCCTCTAAATAACTCCATTTTTTTATTGTTTTAATCTTAATTTTTACAATTTCTACAAAATTCTTCAGAGTGGAAATAAACTCTTCTTCGCTATATGCCCGTAAGCAGATAGTGCTTCAATTGCACATGTATGCCTTCCAAAATACTCATTTCGAAATATATATAAAAAAATTAGAACACTACCTGAATTTTTTTTTCTTTCGAAAAATACTTTCCGAAATAGTTATTCTAAAATATAAAAGAAATTCCGGAACGAATGTCCAACGGGTATTTTCAAATTCAAAAATACCTTACGGATTAGGTTTTCGAGATGTATTTATGATTTTTTTTTATATATAAATATACGACTTGGACTTACTTCTTATTCTTGTTTTTGTTTTTTATAATTTTTTTAAAATTAAAAATATAAATTAAATTCATTAAAGAGAATAATTGTTTGTATTTTTTTTTCTGGAAAACGAATGTGGAAAAAATGGAAGAAAAGGAAAGGTGCTTGAAGGGAACACCCAAACCAAAATCAAGAATGGCTTTTCCATCTTGTATTGCACTTCTTTACAAATCACAAACTAATTAATTCATCAAACATTGGAAAATCTCACAAATCAAATTTCCGAAATCACACACTCTTTGTTAATTAGTTCACTCTCACTTGAACCATGGATCAAAACTTTGGTATCTTAGATAAGAGAGGATTATTCCCTACACTACTCCAACTTTTTCCTCTACCACCTGAATTCTACAATTGTCCTTAGGTGAAAAGTAATTGTTTGGTTAAAAGATACATAGAAAGCTTGAAATGGATTTTCATATTGATATCAACCTCCTTGAAGACCCAACATATCTCTCTTTTATGTAAATCCCTCGATTTTTTTCTTTTATATCAAAACAATTTTTATTTTTTATAAATAAATATACAAAAAATTTTAAATCAACTACAAATAAATAACTCTACAAAAAAAAATTAATTAATAAACCAAAAATCTAATAAATAAAAAAAGGTAGGGAACCGTGAAAGCGGATATCCATTGGACGAACCTTCATCCTATTTCTATTGTGGCCTTCACCGCTTTCCTTTTAGTTTTTTCATCCTTGCAGAACATATACCTTATATCTTATATTACCAACACTGCATATATAGCACATACAACACAGCAAACATATCAGTGTTATACATAATAGAGAGGGGCGTTTGATCATCAGATACAAGCTTGACTTCTTTTATTGAGCACATCTGCCCATTTTCACTGTCAAACGTAGAAAGTGGAATATAAATCGTTTTAGTAATTTGTACAAAATATGGACATTGGGGCAGAGAGTAAATGTTAGAAACCAGGATTTAATAATCAACGAAATGAACAGTAAAAATAGAAATGATGCAAATCCAGTATTATTATTAACCAGAAAACATCAGAAGGTTCCAGCACCCTCTGTCGAGAGCAAGCTCCTGAGAATCCCACCGAATAATCACCAAAACGTGTCCCCCCTCACCTCCTACACCTTATCATATATAACAACCCATACTCTTTTCTTTTTCTCTCTAGTATAACTAACACCATTCCCTTACAAAGTCACGTCACCCTTTTCTCTCCTCTTATAAACTCTGCCCCACCTATTTTTATTATCTCTTGGGTACGTATCAATGCCTTCTTCATGAATTAAAGCCTTGGCTAAACTCTGGAAACTGACTTCGAATATTTAATTCATCTTCCCAAGTGGCTTCGTCTGCATTTTGCTCTCTGCATTGTACCAGTACCTGCTTCTTAGTTTCCCCTCTTTTGGTGTAGTTCCTAGTGGCTAAGATGGCCATAGGAACTAATACTTCGGCTTTGTCATCATCTAACCCTATAGGGAGAGCATCCTCCACCTTATACTTGCCCACCGCTTTCTTCAGCAAAGATACATGAAAAACAGGATGAATATTTGAAGTAGGTGGTAATTTCAGACAATATGCCACCTCTCCTACTTTCTCCTCTACTTCAAATGGTCCATAGTATTTAACACTTAATTTATGATTAATTCTGCTCATAACAAACTGCTGTCTATTTTGTTTCAACTTCAAAAACACAAGATCTCCCAATGCATTTGAAACACAAGCCCCTTTGTTTTCGGTCGAGAAATTCTTGATAAGAAAGATGATTTGTTCCTCTATCACGTGACCCCCCTTTATTCTTTGCACCTCAATCTTTCTGAACACTTGGGCCAGGCCCATTTCCACCCCAACTTCCCCCATTTTGTTTTGGACCCGTTTTTCCCACCATCGTCGAAATGGGTCGCTGCCCTACTTGAGATCTGTCCCCTCGAAACTCTCCCCTTCCCTGCCATATTTTGTTTCTCCTTGATATCTCCACATCGATGGCACGAGCTACATTCATCATGCGCCCCTTGGACAAAGGATGTGCCACGTGCAAGCTTCTTATTCTCGCACGTATTTCGTTCTTCGACCCTTGTGTAAAATATGAAAAGTACTGTTCATTGGGCATTCATGACGCCTGAGCAATGAGACACTTAAAACTTGTAATATAATCTTCGATACTTCCTATTTGTTTTATGGCAGCCAATTGATCATAAATACTCCCTTCTCCACTGCCTCTGTATCGCTCCAACATCTCTCGTTTCAAGTCTTCCCAAGTTAACTCATCATATTCATTCAATAAAGCATGGAAAAAATGAATTGTGCTCCCTTCCATACACAGTTGAGCAAGATTCACCCGGACTGCCTCTCGTGTCTCCTGTACGTTAAAATAAACTTCAGCTCTCGCTATCCACCCTTTGGGTCTTCTCCATAGAACTGTGGTAATTCTATTTTCTTCATCGATTGCCGAAATTCGACTAAATCGTCCTCCTCGAGTTGTTTCATACTTTTCGTTCTCTGCGTATTCACCGATCCTGACCCCATCTCTTCGTTCTCCCCCTACATTGGCGAACTTCGACATTAAGTGAAGGGGCTTTGATTGATTCTCAGCAGCTTCTCGGCGTAAAGTTACGATCTGTTCTGCTAAATCCTTACGCAACTTTTCCAAATTGGTTTGGCTTTGCAACAATTGCGCCACGAGCTCCTCGACCATCGCTTTGAGTTTAGCGACCTCACCCACAATCAGCTCCGCCTCATTCTCCTCACTTGCTGGCTCTCCTTGAACATTGTTCTTCCTTGGTGGCATGGTCTCCGATCGAGAAATATTGATCCGGTAGGTCGGACCAATTGTCAGAAACCAAAATTTACTAATCAACAAAATGAACAATAAAAATAGAAATGATGCAAATCCAGTATTATTATTAACCAGAAAACATTAGAAGATTCCAACACCCTCTGCCCAGAGCAAGCTCCTGAAAATCTCACTGAATAATCACCAAAACATGTCCCCCCTCACTTCCTACACCTCATCATATATAACAACCCATACTCTTTTCTTTTTCTCTCTCTTCTAACTAACATCATTCCCTTACAAAGCCACATCACTCTTTTCTCTCCTCTTATAAACTCTGCCTCACCTATTTTTATTATCTCTTGGGTATGTATCACTAAACATTCCAAAGGATATGGTAACACTGTAATTGTAAATTTGAAAATCAAAGAAATAACTACGTAATTTATTTATCATACTTTAAACTAAGCAATTAATTTCTAAATCCGCGATAATAACTCTCTTTTGATTATTGGTCATGCAGTACAAACATAGGGTAGCAAAACCACAAATTCGAACACTGCAAATTATGCGTGCTACAAAGTTGTCCCAGGCTAACCCAAAAGAGTATTAACCGTAAATTTCTTGTATTTGAAGGCTAAAAAATAATAAAGTTATTTACCTATTCAATCCCAGATACGCGTGCCCAAATATTCCTTGTCCTAGAAGCTTTCCTTTTCTCCACTTGGACACATCGATGGTAGCATTTTCCAACAGTCCATTTGGTCATGTAATGGAACTGGAAAGCATAGAAGAAGGGCTAGTTAGAAAACCAGGAGGAAGAGGAAACAAATGACATTCACTCCTTCTCTCGTCTTGTCTCCCCGTAGAAGAGAAATGAAAAATTAAAGAAGAAAAGAGCAAAAAGAGAAGAAAAGAGAGAAATGAGTGGTTATGTGGGGGTTTGGGGCTAACGAAAACGATTGCAAAAAATGAAAGAGGAAGAGGAGGAGATGAGAAAGAAAGGAAAAAAGAGAAGGTGCAGAAAGAAACAAGGAAGGTGCAGACAGAAACTGCCTAATAATAAACACCATCCGTCACTTTATGAAAGAAATAAAGGGTCCAATAACATTTGAATTAAAATCTATAAAAAACATTTATACTCTTCAACACTAAATTCATCCTACTAGATTCGATTCTAATGTTATGAAGGCATTGTTTCTCATTTCCCCTATACATGCTCTTTCTGTTGAGTGAGAGAGCAGATACAGAAAAGTTTCTATAATCACCCTCAGCGATTTGATTTGTTTTCTAGAAGTGTTGATGAACATTATTTTAAAGTATTTAAGCATTGGATTCCTCCCTTGTCATAGTACTAGATTAACCTCATTTTTCCTCAGTCATCATTGCCTTCAAATAATAATTCAGCTGTCCCAGCATCTGGAACTGGACAACACAGGTTTCAATTAACCCGTTTGATTTGGAATAGGAAAATCATTGAAGCCCGTAATTATCATAACATAAAAGATTAATCTTACAAAGACAGAGAGAGAGAGAGCAAAAATCATTAAATCTCCTCAATTAAACGTTTGCCTTTGGCCTCTGCTTTATTGTTCAACTTTTCACTTTTATTGCTCGACTGAAATTCCATGGCTGATGCCTTTTCTGCTCTTACAATGGCAGCTAAAGAAGACCAGGCTTCCTCTGGCTGCTCATGAACCCAACACATGATGAAATATATCTTCCTTTCTGCTAGCTTTATAGCCCTTCGAATCCCATCCCTCCGTGACTTTCTTGGCCTTTCTGATCTGGCCTCTTTTTCCCCTTCTTGAATCAACCGATGCATATCACAAAGGGCACATACCAAAGCAGAAGTTCCCAAACTAAGTAGACTGATTACATCATCAATGACACTCAAACCAAATTGCAATCCTCCCACGTGTCTGTAAGCTGGACAGCATACCTGCTCCAAGAAATGAGAAAGGGCTTCTAGCACTGTCTCTGGCTGAGCACCTTGACCCAACACCGAGGACAGACTCAATACAACTGTGACTGACCCAAGGGCATCTGACCTCCAATCTCCATTGTAGAGACGAAGGGTGAAACAGTAGCTGTATAGAATATCAACTAGGTGAACAGTCAAAAGGGGCGATGGCTCCCTAGAACTAAGACTGCTTAGAGGAGGAAGCGGGGTTTCAGGCCCGGTAGGAACTTCACTGAATTCTTCAGCTCCAATATCATCTGGCAATTCCTTCTCAGGAAGTAGTTGAACGAGCTGAGTTCCTTCACTACTGAGACGGATTTTTCTGGCAGAAGGCTTTGACCACCATGGATCCCATGGTTTAATCATCTTGCTCAATTCCCCATAAGCAATTGCTCTATGAAACTGTTTCTTTTCTTCAAGAGATAAATCATCAAAGCTGATTTCTTGTCCTGTAAGAATATGAAAATATATCAGCCTTACATTATGATGACATGGACATAAACCAGTTTAACTGGTATAGAAGGAGCAAGCAATCAGAATACACGTTCAAGTTACAGCAGATAATAAGCAGCATTAAATAGGAACTTACCAGACAAAAGTTTTTCCATTGTCTCCTCGGATAAAGTTGAATCTGCAAAAGCTAAGGATATAAAGGTACAAGTTTAGCTCACTTCTCAAGTAGTAGAAAAGATAGCTCATGATAATTACTACATCTAACAGATCTTCTAAAGCAATCAACACAAAATAATAAGAGTGCACTTTTTATAATTTATTCACGTTCAGTAGATGACTAGCCAGTCTGAGCTTCATTAATTATAGAGTCCTACTAACTGAATGCTCCATAGATTGTCCATCAATTTTGCACGTTCTTGTTTCTTTCCTTTTCTGATGTTTTGGCTACATAGCAGGTGACCTCGGTAGCAAAGGGATAATAGATCAGCATCTTCCTGTTTCCTTAGCGACTTGCGACTTGCGGAACTCTAACCCTCTATACAGTTGTTCCTTCTTTTTCCTAGTCAATTTTCTCATTCTATCTTCTATAGATAAAGACGCAGCCAGACTCCACTATTGAAGATTCTTTTCATCCCTAACTATTATTGGGGTTCTTTTCTTAATAAAGATTCCTTAATATATATTTTAGAGAGAAAAAAAATTCCTCCAATTAGGCAATGAACATTTCAAATAGGTTATGACAATTAATCACTCTTCTCTAACAAGCAAACAAAAGTCAACATTTTAATATTTTCTGATCTCTATTAATGAATTTGAGCAATCAGTCACGTGTAGGAAGCAAAAGATAAATTCATCTACTCAAGTAATTATATGAATTTTTAGAACATAACGAAGAAGAATAGTTCACAGGCATACTTTCTAAACCATCTCTTCTAGCAATATTTTACCAATAAACGCAAGACAGTACACAAACATAAGAACAGGAATAAATGCATCCAGGATAAAGTTGGATAATCATTGCCAAAAAACTCTTTAGGTTTAAATAATTGCAGAAGATCCACCTTCCAACCAATTTTGAAGTATCTTCAATTGAATGCATCTCAGACTAATACAGCTGATTACAACAACCAGTAACATCAATTATGTCCTGGCCAATTGGTTGGGTGCCAAAGAGCTTCCCACGATTCATGTTTAGTCTTCAAGGAAGGCCAAGAGAAAAAAGGGCTGGTCAAAGAGAGAATTGAATAAAGAAGGACTATGTAGCAAGAAATTAGATCCACCAGTGGAGCTTTCCAACAAGTATTCATCTGAAAAAAACCATCCTTGTCCATTCAGTCAGATAAAGCTGTTACAGTTTTGTTGTACTTTTATAAAAGCTGTTTTTTGGTGTATCTAGCTTTAGGTTAGGAGCATAGGCTGTAGCCTTCCTCTTTGAGATATACTAGTACTCATCTTTTTAAATATATACATATACATCAGTTGAGTTGAAACTCAGTGATTTTTTGCTATCTCTAAATTCAAGTTGATAGGAGCTGGTCATCTTTTTTCAATTTATGGTACTCTTACTAATGCAACTACAAAACTCAATTGGAAGAATTACTTGTCATGGTTGCTTCAATAGAGTTATTCAAGGATACCATGACCATTTGGAGACGAAAGATAGAATTATTTTCACTCAATATAAACTTAGTGACAAAGCTTGACTTCTATCTATGTGTTGTTTTATGGCAATCAATTGAGCCCAATGTGTTAGAAATACTCAAATCCTTCAAGACCTCTTTATTTTGGAAATGGCCCGATATATCTTTGCTAATGATAACGTTTCCTTGATACAACTCTAAGAGCAGCCTCCCTTAAACAGACCAATCATATTGTGCTCTCATATGTAGGAAAAGGTTGGGCTGCTGTAGAAGAACTGAAAAAATCCCTTGTGGCTGACTCATTGTAGGATGCCAACAAAAACTTAATAATTTATACATGGTCCCGATTTTTATCATGACAGTGTTGTGATTTGCATTCTCAGATATGATAAAGAAGTTACAGGAAAAGGATTATTGTACGAGGACAGTGAAAAATACTCAAATCTAAGGGTATTGTGATGCTGATTACGTTGATTCTCTCATTGTCAAGAGGTTCACCATAGGACATTGTGTATTCATTGGAGGGAATATTATTTCTTAGAAGAACAAGAAATAAAGTCTTGTTGCCTGATCCAGTGCAGAAGCTAAACACAGATCTATGACTTTGGCCACCTATGAACTTGTGTGAATTAAGCTAATACTTCTAGAGTGGAAATTTTGCGAAGTTGGGAAAATGAAATCATATTGCCTCCAATGTAGTGTTTTATGAGTGAAATAAACACATGAAAAATGATTGTCATTTGTCATGGAGAAATTGTTGTCCAAGGAACTTAGTACTGGATTCATCAACACTAATGACCAACTTGCAAACATTCTAACTAAATCTTTAAAAGGGTCTACAATTCAGTTTATATGTTTCAAATTTAGTGCTTACAATTTATATGCTCCATCTTGAAGGAGACTATTAAATTAGGTGGTATTATTTTGCTGTACAGCTTTTATAAAAGTTGATTTTGGGTGTACCTAGCTTTAGATTAAGGGGTATAAGTTGTAACCTTCCTCTTTATGGGATAAACTTATACTTATAGACACACACACCAGTTGAGATAAAACTCACTGATTTTTGGCCATCTCTAAATTCAAGTAAAGCATTCTTACTGTCTGGACTGAAGTGCTTGCATTAACATCTATTAAGCACCTCGAGAGGGATTCTCTATCAAAGCCGAGTCTCCAGGACAAACATGACACGAACTTAATCTTTCAGGGAAAAATTTCGTTCAGCCACATGTTCCACTGAAAATTAATTTTCAAAAGATCCCAATGGCTTTAATTGAAGCTTACCCTGTATCTATCGGGATAAATCTAGGCTGCTGTTTATATGTAATTACAACATGAAACAAAAAATATATGAATACGCTTCAGGAAATAAAGAAAAACAAGAGTAAGTAAGCTTCCATGCAAAGATAGATACCAAACAAGAAAAACTGCAACAAATCAACTCTGGAACATATAAAAGCAAGGGGAAAATATGGATGACTTACAATCCTCATCCATTTCCTCTTCCGAATGAAATCTTTTCAGTATGTCCAACATCTTGGTTTTGGTCTGTTCATCAGGCTGCATTTGCTGAAGCTCTTGAACTACATTTTCTTTCATGAAGGATTCAGTGCAACGGAGACTATGAGACTGTCAAAATTCACAACAGTTTGCAAGCAAACAAAGATCAAGACTCAACGTATCTATAGAGAAAGTATGAAGTAGCATCCAATTTGCAAAATCATTTAAACACAATAAAAGCATAACAGATTTCTAAATAAAGCGTTCTCAGAATAGTCAGAACACTCACCATAGTAAAGCAGGCACAATAAATGCAAAAGGAGATACAGAGATACAAAAGCAAAAGGGGAGAATAAAAATGGTAAACAGAAGTAACATTTATCCTCTGAATGTCTATAAAAGTTGTAAATCTCAAAAAAATATTAAGACAACTTGCACCTAAACTGGAATGGGCATACTACTGCCATGCAGAAATTCTTCTGCTCCAAATTCAAAAGTAATATGTGTCATATATATTCTTTAGCTGTTAAGAATTAGCATGCTAGTGCACATAAAATTATGGGAATAAAACTTAATCAATGATGTAAGGTTGCACACATGCAGCTTCTATGCAAAGAATGAATCAAACTCTTACTTAACCAGCTTAAATCAATTTACAGACAACTACTGTACATACTTTGTAACATTGGAGGGAGCAGTATCGTGAATTGCATCGAGGACACGTGTACTGAGAAAACTGCTTCTGGCATCTGTTGCAGTATGAAATGGAATAAATGAGAACAGCTTGATCTAAAAGAAATAGAAAATATCTAGTCATATTCAACCTGCAGAATAAACTAGAACTGAAAATTCTAATTTTTATGTACACAAATATCAACTGATAGAACTAAGCGTGTTTCCAAACAAAATAAGAATCGGAAAATAAATTAAAAAAACAGCAAAAAACGCTTCTTGATCTTCATCTTAGTATAATGATAAAAAAGACATATATGTAGAAGAAAACTTATAATAAGTTGAAGATGAACATACACGTGGCAGATTATCCGAATAGGGTTCGGCGAAGGAGTAGAAGATTTGGCAGAAGTAACAATATTATCAGCCATGTCCGGAAGGGTGTTTTGATGTTTCAGAATATTCAGGAAATGTTGGACTAAATTGAAATCGAACGCATAAGTTTCACTCGGTTGTGATCAGAATCTGCAAGCAAAAGTAAAAGAACACTAAAGCCAAAAGTTGGTTTCTACCCTTCCGTGGCTAAACACCAAAGCTACAACATTCGTGTAAAAAAGCAGAAATTTAGAATGAAAATAAAAAGGTGAATTTGTGAGGTGGCATGTTGAGTAAGAGATACCTTAATTTAGGGAAATAGTAAAGAAACAAAGACATGTGAGAATAGAAGAGACAGCGAATATTGCAGGCTGCTGTGAGGGTTTGCCTGTGTGGCGTGAGTTGAGAAGCATTTGTAGTTCCGGGGATGGCTGACCGTGTGGGAGCAGCGCGATGGAAAAATAAAGGGAATTGAGAGTAGAAGTGCAAGGTGAATGACAGAGAAGGCGGAGGCGAGGGCTTGGCGCTGTGGCGGGAGGCGCGTTGTTTTCAGAGAGAGTTGTGGCTCCGGTGGTGGTTGGCTGTGCGGCCACGGCGGTAGTAGCAGAGCAAGGTGAATAACAGAAAAGTGTTGGATGGTAATTGCAGGGTGGCAGAGAGGAAATGTGAAATTTACGATCTGGTATTAAGAAACAACCTCTTCTTCGCTTCTGTTTTCTTTTTTTCCCTCTCTTCTCCTATATCAAACGCAGTCGTTTTCTAAGACGTAACTTACCAACCAGACTCTTCCAAAAGTTGGAACTGATGGTCATTGGTCTTGAATGTTCTGTAGTTTAGTGGCATACTCCCTAACTGAAATTTAAAAATAAAATTTCATATATAATTATATATTTATGTCATAAAGATAATTATATACAAAGAGATATACATATTTACTATTTTTTAACTTGATAATTATTTATAATAAAAAAATATTTTTAAAATTTCATTATTAACTACATATAAAATTATTTACTCCTTTATTATTTTAATAAATTATTCTTAAATTAAATAATTACTCATAATAAAAAATTATTTATACGATATTACTCATAATATTTTTTATTTCAATAACTAAAAGTTATTTTTATCTATAACTATATTTATAATTATATATCTATAATTATATATATCTTTTATTTTTTAATTACTATCTTTAAAATTTAAACTATTCATAAATATTTTAAAAAATACACGATAAAACATGTATTTACGTGGTAACAATAATGTTACGTTAATTTTATATATTTTATTTGTGAATCTATTATTAATAATATAATTAAAATAAACGAAGAAACATAACATTAATATGGACATCAAATAAATAAATATGTTAAAATTATTTTTTAAAAAACAATAAAATATAAAAATAAATTATTATTTAAGTTAGAAAACTATAATAATTAATTGTCTTAAAGATTCAATTATGAAAAAATAAAATAAATTACCGGCGGCTTTTTACCGAAGGCTTCGAGGCCCTCGGTAACTTCAGTTTTCCGAAGGCTTTTATTTGCCCCTCGGTAAGTGGTTCGATTATATGAAATAACAATTGGGTTTTCGCTCCCTCATTTCGCAAAAACAGTTATTGCCCAAGACAGAGAAGCCATCTCTGCAATTGCCCTCTAACCCCATTTCGCAAAAATAGTTCCCTAATCCTCCATTGCAATCGCCGTTCCCAAATCTCTGGTGTATGATTTCTCTGCAAACCCTCATTCCCCAATCCTCCATTGTGCTCTTCGGTTTGAACAGCGTGGTGGTGCGGACGCTAGCGGCGAGGTTGGTGGTTATTCTCTCTTCGTTCATATTGTCTTATGTCAGCGCGAGGTTGGTCGTCCTAAGCCAGTTTCAAGAGGTTGTTGTTGCAACGCTGACGGCGGTTCGTTGGTGGCTGGTTTGCGGGTTGGGTGGTTGGGTGTTGCGGCAGGGGTGGTGGTTCGTGGAGCTTGGAGTTAGGAGGGCTTTGTCGTGAAGTTGGGTTGGCTGTTGTGTAGTGCTCGGTTGCCACATTTTTTGGATAGGTTTAGTTTGTGTGATTCATTGTCTCCTAATGTTTGAATCGTGTTGTGAAGCTCGTTGTTTAGTGGATAGTATTTTGTTGGTGTATGATTCTGTGACTTTGGTTTTTGTTTTAAGCACTGATGATAACATTCATGATTTATAAAATGTGCACGAAATGGTAGGGCATGGTACTTATAGAATTCTGTTCAAAACCTTATAGACTGGTATGAATGGTGTTTGTGACAATTTTGGCATAAATGGAGATGTTAACGATGCACAAATGTGTTGCTTTTTGATGATGATATTCTATTAATGGTGGATAGTATACCGAGTGTCTGTGGTATTTGTATGTTCAGTGATTAGTTGGAAGGGCGTGTGTGAGAGGGAGAGTTGCTTTGTGAGGGTGAGTGTAATACTTGGTCAAACGAATACAATTACAAGGAAAACTAGTGAGAGCAATGAAAATGGAGTGAAAGAGAGGTTGTACTTTGTTCTATGGCATCTCACTTTGTATGCTTAACTGAATGGATGCTTAAATTGTCCTAACAACTATGAACTTAAACTGTCCTAACAAGTTTAGAATGGTTATACCTACCTAATAAAAACCGACACTACAAAAAGTAAGTAAAAGTAAAAATATGATAAAATAGAACCTAAAAATAGTAAGTTAAATAGGCAAAATGTGGTAAGAATGAAATCTGTATTGAAGTAGATATTCAAAATGTAAAATAACCATGTAGACAATTTTTGAAAGATCAAAGAAACATAAAAATGAAGTCACACTTAGAAAATAAGAACAAAAGCAAAATTTGACCTAAAAAGTGAACTTTTAAGGTCAAAAATGGTCAATTCACCTAATGTAGACTTATTCTAAGGTATGTAAACATCCTAACAAGTCTAACTTAGT
>NW_014542169.1:264828-266133 GCF_000741045.1 Vigna radiata var. radiata
TTAAGTACCTAAAAAGTGAACTTTTAAGGTAAAAAATGGTCAATTAACCTAATGTAGACTTCTTCTAAGGTATGCAAACATCCTAACAAGTCTAACTTAGTCTAATCAAGGTAGGAAAGTGGTCAAAAGCAAAGGATAAGGTCAAACTCAAAATTTGACTCTTAAGTACTTAGAATTTGGTGGTTTTGTGACTCAAATGATGCAACAGTAACTCTGCAATAAATGTGAGCACTTAACCAACTTTCTTGGATGATTTTAAACATGTTTCAACTTTGGATTAACACAAAACAAGACTGCTACTCAAAATTACCCTTCTACTTCCCAAAATTGACCCAAAATGGATGGTTTAAGAAGTGATTTTGTGCAGAACTGATTCTGACACTTTACTAACCCTTCGAACAGTTTTAAATCATCCAAATATAGTTGTTTAAACTCAATTTTGGATCAAAAGAGAACTGCATCTCAAATTCACCTTGCAAGGGTAAAAAATGCTCAAATATGGTGGTTTGACATACTAAATTGCATAGAAATGTATCTGACCTCAAATGGACTGTTGTAATAGTTTTAAAACAACAATTAGGACTTGTTTAAATTGCCAAACACCTCAGAATAACAGTGGCACGAAAAATGACCCATAATATCTCAAAATTAGTGGTTAAGTTCTTAAAAATCTGGTTTCACTCTACATAATTCTAGTTTCCAAAACTGTCATAGTGGTTTTATGCATTTTTGCTCCACAACCAATGTGTTTTGCTGAATCTGAAGGTTTGATGCATTCTTACAGTTTGTAGATATATATTTGGTCATTTGAGACTTGCATCCACTATTAGTTTGATCTGTTTTGTCATATGTGCAACATCACCATTAAACACAGTTGGATTCACTTGAAATTGATATGTGAACTTGGACTTTTTTGTTTTGGCCACTTTCATGTCAGTTTCATTACTTGCACATGTCCTAATTGGTCATATAAACTAGTTTGGAATGTTAGCTGAACACTAGAATCAATGCATCTCAATTTGACTAGTTTTGAAAGTCACCAATCAGAAAAAAATACAAAATCTGCTATTCATTGTGGCATTTCATCAAACAGTTTGAAATTTGCATCAAACACTTTCATGGCACACAGTTTTCTCACTGTATTGAGTCTTTTCTTGCTTGTTTAATCTATTCTAGACCCTCTCCTAGGATACTTTTGCGTACCACCTCTGTTTCCAGCTCCATAATTCATTAGAAATCACTTTATTTGTTATTCTACTCTGCTGTCACATTATTTTTGACTTAAAATCTGGTAATTACNGANGG